>NC_041065.1:31257343-31262203 GCF_900634775.1 Gouania willdenowi
TCACATTGCTTTTTCCTTTTTTATTTGACTTATTTTTAGTGTTTTTTTTTTGTTTGTTTGTTTTTTTTTTGTTTTTTTGGTGTGAGCAACAAAAACTGGCATTTACACGTTTTATTACACGCAATTCAAAAAACTCTCAGTCTAACCCTTCAGGAAAAAAAAAAAAACCAACACAAACAAAACACATAAAAACAAACAAAATAATAACGTGATATTAGAGGAACTTACACTTTACTTCATACGAGCAGAACGTTTTTTAAAGTTTGAGTCTTTAACAGAAGAACATTCAATTCCACGGGGGCTAAAATGTTGCGGCGCTACGTTTTGTTAGCGTTCAGGTGTCGCCATGACCACCTTAGAGCGACTCATAGTTGAACTCACTGCAGGAATGTTTGTTAAACAGAGGAAAAGAAACAAATCGAGTGGTGAAAAGGTTGTTAGTGCGGCGATAAAAGTCAACCTCCTGTTATGTGGGGGGGCGGGGTTTGAGGACAACGAGTGCTTTTGCTCTGTTGACCAATCACAGCACTCGATGGATCAAACCCCCAACAGTGGTGGGAGCGTGAAGCTGGAGGTTAATGGCAAACATCAAACCACTGGGTTTGGTGTCAAACTTTCCCACAAACCTTTGAACATCAAAGCGTTTCTAGGCACAAAGCGGAGAGTAGAAAAATGGCACTTTTATCTGCAAAGTAAAAAAAATATATATAAACATTATCCTCAGAAAAAAGGCACTTTTTTATATCCATCAGCTGCTTTTATGTTTTTATGTTTACAGGCTGTTTGTTTCATCATAGAAGCCACGACACATGAACAGATTTTAATTCTCTATTTTTTTTATTTTTTAGCTCATTACTGCGTTAAAGAGCCAATTATTTATAAACAATATGTGTGAGAAATATAAAGAACAACTGGCCTGATATGTGGACATGTGCATAATAATAATAATAATAATAATAGAGAACTACCTTAAATCACATCTTAGTGTTAATGTGAGAAAGTAGAAATGTTTTAACCTTTTAAACAGAAACTAAACCCAAAACAGATTATTTTTCTGCTGAAAACAAATATATTTGGTATAAATATGAGTTTTTGATTGATTAAAATGTCAGAATGTGTTGTAAATGTCACCTTAACGTACTATAAACTACAAACTAAATGAGTATCTACTGTCTACTGTAAATATGATTAGGATGATGAGCGTTCCCAATGAAGTCAACTTCCAAGTTTCCCAGCATGCATTTGGAACGTACAACAGTAAAAACCTTGTTCATACTGAGGCTAAATATCTGTGTTGATTCTCCACTTTTACTTTGAAAAACATTTGAAGTGAGAAAGTGACCAAGTAAAACAGTTTGTAATTTTAACATTATTGTAATGTAAGTATGTACGATATCAACATACAGTGACAGATTTCAATCCCTGCAGGATCTTTACTTCAATTTCCTGGATTTTGTGACTAATTTTTATTTAATTTGATGAAATTGTGTGGACAAATTTGAAGAAAATTGCCGAATTTTGAGGAAAAATTCGAGTTCTTTGACCAATTTGTGTCTAAAAATATGAAATATTGTGGAAATATGTACAACTGAATTATTTGATAATTTACACAATGATTGATGTTTTCTCCTGGGGGCTGGATTCGGCCCCCGGGAATGTCAACATGTGGTCATTTGATCCATAACATTTGCAGAAACACATTTCATTCCGATATTTTGGAGATTCCATATTAGTCTCCATTGTGCTACTGACTAAACTTCCTGTTAACTTCAAAACAAGAGCCCTATTTACAAAAGTGTTAAAATACTAATGGAAGACACAAAGAGATGCTTTTATTTTGAAAAGGGGATGTTTGATTTTCAGCTTGAAGCTGGTCCCAGGACCATTTTTAATTCCTCTCGCAATGCATCATGGGGTATGATAGTACATACTGTATTTCTCGCATACTCAATCTTTCCATACTATCTAATGTGAACGCACTACAGACTCAGTATGAGTCGTACGTTAGTATGACATTTAAAACATGGCTGTAGAGTTATTAAATGTATTTTATTTTGGTGTAAAATAAGAGTGACTGCCCTCTATGGGTTGAAACCCAGCTATTACAATCAAAATTAGCCATTGGCTGAGAATGGTGCTTTGTGACGTTTTGGTGGCTCCGCCCTTCCTTAAACACTAACACCTGTAGACGCTGATCTGTGGATTGAGATAAGTGTAAATACAGATTAATAGTGAGTAGCTAGTTAGCATAGCATCTATTTCCGAGTACAGACTGGGCGTGTCTTAACTGGTCCAGGAGCTCCGCCCATAATTGAAGCTTTTTTTTCCCCTCTAATTTATTTCTAGCAAAAAACCTGAGGGTTTAGTTAATGTTTAAAAAGTGAAGCTTTGAACAAAGACGAGAAGATCTGGAGGCAGTGAGTTAAAGTCATAATGAGGATTAATTAAATTAATCTCCAGTGTGTGTGTGTGTGTGTGTGTGTGTGTGTGTGTGTGTCAGCGTCGACGCCTCACATTAGTGAAGGAGGTTCAGAGCTGAGGACGGACGGCAGTGGAAGAAACACACACTGGAAAGAGCTGAGTCAGCATTGGCAACACTGGCAGTGTGTGTGTGTGTGTGTGCTTTTAGTCGTATGGATGGTCCCTAATGACCAGAATGGGGACGCGACCCAATGCAACAGCTGCTGGTATCTGTGACTAGTCCATGATGATGTTCTGCTGCACGTATTCACAGTACGATGATAATATAATCCCTCTGAGAGGAATCATGTGCACATTAGTGACTAATGGTTTTTGTTAAATGTAGTTTAATCTTCAGGATTAAACCTTTTGTGCTAAAGTATTTACGAGGCAACTCGTGTGTGTGTGTGTGTGTGTGTGTTTAATTTGTTGAGGAAAGAGTAGCGACACCCACAGGTTACCACAAGCAGCTCACAGGGGGGAGGGGGATGGGGGGGACGAGACAAACCAATCAGAGAGAGTTGTGCGAAGGGTGAGAGCGACTCGTGCAGCTGTACGTTAGCTAGTGTGTGCGCGCGCACGTGTGCGTTTTGTGTGTGCGTTGTCGTTGAAAAGTGGGTGGTGGTGCAGATGGGTTTAATCGTGTTAGTCCGTGAACCAGGGTTGGGGTCAATTACATTGTTTTTATTACAATTACGATTATGTTGACTAAACTTTTTTCCAATTACAATGATTATTTTCCCTTTAATGAATTACAATTAGGTTCTCAATTACTAAAGTTCAATTACAATTAATCACAATTACTGAGCCTTTAATTAAAAAGGCCCATAAAACGTATCCTTCTTCTTGTGTTAGCTTTCTGTTAGCATCTCTAATGATAACGCGTCAGTTTTTCATCTCTAAGTTTATCTATGAAAATAAATGTTTTTATGGCTGATTCTAAATGTTCTTACTGGCAATTTTAAATATTTTACAGCTGATTCTAAATGTTTTACATGTAATTTTAAATGTTTTAACGGCTGATTTTAAATGTTTCTACGTCTGAATTTAATTGTTTTTACAACTGAATTTAAATGTTTTACTTCTGATATCAAAGGTTTCATTGCTGATTCTAAATGTTTTTAAGGCTGATTTTAAATATTTTACGACTGATTCTAAATGTTTTACAGCTGATTCTAAATGTTTTTAAGGCTGATTTTAAATATTTTACGACTGATTCTAAATGTTTTACAGCTGATTCTTAATGTTTTACGACTGGATTTAAATGTTTTACGACTGGATTTAAATGTTTTACGACTGGATTTAAATGTTTTACGACTGGATTTAAATGTTTTACGACTGGATTTAAATGTTTTACGACTGGATTTAAATGTTTTACGACTGGATTTAAATGTTTTACGACTGGATTTTAAATGTTTTACGACTGGATTTTAAATGTTTTACAGCTGATTTTAAATGTTTTACAGCTGATTTTAAATGTTTTACAGCTGATTTTAAATGTTTTACAGCTGATTTTAAATGTTTTACAGCTGATTCTAAATGTTTTACAGCTGATTCTAAATGTTTTACAGCTGATTCTAAATGTCTTACAGCTGATTTTCAATGTCTTACAGCTGATTTTCAATGTTTTACAGCTGATTTTCAATGTTTTACAGCTGATTTTAAATGTTTTACAGCTGATTTTAAATGTTTTACAGCTGATTTTAAATGTTTTACAGCTGATTTTAAATGTTTTACAGCTGATTTTAAATGTTTTACAGCTGATTTTAAATGTTTTACAGCTGATTCTAAATGTTTTACAGCTGATTCTCAATGTTTTACAGCTGATTCTCAATGTTTTACAGCTGATTTTCAATGTTTTAACGGCTGATTTTAAATGTTTCTACGACTGAATTTTAATGTTTTTACGATTGAATTTAAATGTTTTACTTCTGACTTCAAAGGTTTTATTGCTGATTCTGAATGTTTTTAAGACTGATTTTAAATGTTTTACTGCTGTTTTTAAATGTTTTTACTGCTGATTTTAAATATTTTTTACTGCTTATTTTAAATTAGTTTTTCATCTCTTGGTTACCTTGTTAGGCTTCCTTATCCATGAAAATATTGGTATTATTTATTAAATTAAGATTTAATGCATTTAAAAATGGAATCCAATGTTCCTCAAAGCAGGTTATTTTATTTTTTCTGAGATCTTTCCCATGAAAATTAATTCTCTGAGAAGATTCTGCCATTGGTTGATGTTT
The DNA here is from genome assembly GCF_900634775.1 of Gouania willdenowi. NCBI lineage: Eukaryota > Metazoa > Chordata > Actinopteri > Blenniiformes > Gobiesocidae > Gouania > Gouania willdenowi. The sequence goes on from NC_041065.1 coordinate 31,262,047, forward strand.
AAGTTGTTTTTTTTAAACATAGCTACGGTGAGTGCTATAAATGACAGTTTGTATAAAAGGTTGATGCCAATTACAAAATTAATTATTTGAACTCAATTACGATTACAAAATCAACAATTTTTGCATCATAATTGTAATTAATTACCAATTACAACTA
>NC_041065.1:31262303-31307303 GCF_900634775.1 Gouania willdenowi
TGCATGGGCGGAGGGTTAAATGTCTGTTATTCAACAAACTAATTACCACCTATTCAGTTGGAGATATCAGCACTCCAAATAACAAAAACTCTATTTAAATCCACAATTTTTCCAGGCCTCAGACATTTTTATTTCAAATTGTTCAAAGAACTGTCAATTTTTCAAAATCTGGCACATTTTCCTCAAATAGTTCCAAGAAATTTCCCCAAATTCGAAAAAAAAGAGAAATTTAAGTGAAGATCCTGAAGGGACTGATACAGACCTACATTATTATTCATATATCTTTATTATGTCATTATAAAAAAGGCCCACTTAAGCTCAAACTGGTCCGTATTTGGCCCCTGAATTACAATGAGGCGTCACACCCTGTGTTGCTATAGAAACAGAATTGCCTTTTATTGCTGAAAATGTCTGAATTACATTCTGAAAATGCCGCTAAGTTGCCATTTCCTAAACCTTTTAACAGAGATGATTGTACAGTTGACTGAGCAAGCATGTCAATGTGTTATTATGTGATCTTTACATCTTATTATTGCTTTTTTTTCTTGTTTAACAGATGCAATTTTCTTTGTACGTATGTGTCTCATTAGGCACAGTAATAGAAATACAGAGCGAGAAACCAATGAGTCAATTAAAGTTATCAGTGACGTTGGCACATGTTTACATTGAGCCGTACATTGTGTAAATTGCCAACAGCAGAAAACACTGATGAATTATTCCGGGCATTGAGTTTAACGACAGGCAGAACGCCAGCCCTCCAGAGATAAGAGCTCATCATTTCAATCATTGAACCACGAGGCACAGCTTCGTGGCATATGGTACGGCGTTTTGAAATGTTACTGAAACCAATGAAACATCGATAAAACCCTCCGTAATGTCCTCGTTCACTGCTGTGGTCAGTGGAAATATCACAGCAATCATAATGAAACAGAGATGGTAAATGATTCCTAAAATGACTCATACGTGGTTTTAGTCGCACCTTAGCAAATCCAAAGCTATTAAAATAAAACCGGCTGAAGGAATTTGAGCTCCAGAATCATTTTTTTTTTTGGGGGGGGGGGGGGGGGGGGGGGGTTAATATTCTCTTTTATTGACGTAGTCATCATGTTTAACTACAGTTTATTGATTTCTGACCAACCACCACATGTCTGCAACATCCTGCGCTGTCGATGGTTGAGAGATGAACATATAGTAATTGTTTGGTGTTAAACTAATTGATTTCCAATCTTTAACACTAGTTTAGCAGTAAGATTACAAATCAATCAATAAAATAGCCCATGAATTCCACTGTGTTTGATGTATTAGAGCAGGAGTGTCATTATAGTTCAGGGGTCAAAGACAGAGCAGTTTGGGTCTCAAGAGTGCCACAGATATTATTATATTATATTATTATGCGGGAAATCAAGTCATTTCATCATTATTGTGCCCTAGAGTTTAGATTCTTGGCCCGAGCTCGACCCGAGTTTGGGTCTCACTTCGGGCCTAATTTTTCATATTTTTTTTAATCTCATTACATTAATTTATTTTTAATAAACACAAAAACACTTCGATATTGTTGTGGTATCTATCACAGGGGGCGACAGTTCCAACTCTGTGGTTTGGTAGTAGAGAACAAAACAGAGAAGAAGAGCTCTCCTAAGGGACCATTACTCTACCTTAAACAGTGCGCTGACACGCTCTGGTGGCTGAAGTTAGAGAGTGAATTGAGGACAGTTGAAAATGCCTAAACCCTGAGAATAGAAGGACACCCACCCAAAAGTTTACTGTTAATCACTTCTTTTTTTTTTAATCCTCTTTGGGGTAAACAACGGGTATCTTTAACTTTTCCTGGTTTTTTAGAGCAACCAAAAGCAGCAGATGTTGTTTTTTGGACTGAAAAATCTACTAAATGATCTAAAAATCAGGCTGAATGTTTCACTCCAATAGAAAACAATGGGATGTTTACAGGCAGTGGGGCCTTGTGACATCATCAATCACGTGATTTCAAGATGGAGGAACAGAGGCTTTAAAACTGTAGTCTTATTTTCAAAAGGCAATTAAATGAACACGGAGCATAATAATGTGTTTTGTTAGGCATGGATCTTCTAATAAGTATTGAGGCCAGATTTGTAAAAACAGTGGAGGATCCCTTACAGGGGAGAAAAATTAGTAATTTCAAAATAATGCGCCCTAGTTTGAACTTCCATGTACAAAAGGCACCGACAAAAGATATTAGATATTAGTCACTTTAAATGTTCTTGATTTTGTCAACAATTTCTATTTAATTCAGGGAAATGTTGTGGAATAATTGCAGAAAAATGAAGGTTTTTTTTTTTTTTTTTAAACAATTTGCAATAATAAATGACTGACATTATGTGATATAAACACGGGGAAACTGTGAGCCATTGCAATTATTGTGGCATTTCATATGATTTGTGTATTTGTAGGCGTTGAGATGCATCCACAGCTGAATTAGTTGGTCATGTACACAACGATTCGTGCTTTCTGTGTCATTTTTTCCTTTTTCCTTCTCAAATACTGCCACTGTTGAAAAAGACATTTATTGTGTTGTCACGACACCTCGCTAATGAACTTACAGATCAACACCAGGATTGGCCAGAGTCGGTCGTCTGCAGGAAATGATGGGGTGTGATTGTTGCAAGGTGAGAAGGTCGGACACTGTCCTAGACTCGCTAATGATGATGTCGCTAACAGTCTAAATAAAGCCAGCGGGGAGAGGAAAAAAAGTGCTGACAGGGGCCGAGAAAAGAGAAAGAAACACATCTTGCACCTCGCCCTGGTGTTCAGCTCAATCTGGAGAGGTTAACACTGCCTGCTTTACTTCTCTCTGATTCTCTTCCAATTACAGTCTAATTATCAGCAGCTCCATGTGCACGGCTAAGGGAGATCCAGATACATTAAACATTCACACTTCCTTCGTGGGGTACGCTAGATTGTGGCTAATGATGATGTACAATCTAATAAGAGATTTTCTACTTCTGTCAAATCAGACACTTATTAGCATGCATGTGCTTATCCAATTACTGCCACTGATTAATGTGCCAATCCATGAACTTAATGATTAGTGTTATAAAACAGTGCTACATAACGTAGCTAAACCTCATCACGCAGCAGGAAACAGACACAAATTTAAAAAACTGTCATGAATCCAGTGTTGTTTTTGGCAGCCTTCTTAGTTTTAGTCACATTGTAGTCATTTTAAAATTGATCAACGAAAACTCAAAAAAGTTTTAGTCTAATTGTAGTTTATTATTATTATTATTATTATCATTATTAAATATTAGTCTTTTAACATTAATGTAGGTCAGTGGAGTGAACAACAGTAACTTCAACCTCCCTGTGCAGGAACATTTATCACATTTAGTCGCTTCTTTCTTTCTGACCACCAAGACCCTTTGTTGAGGTTGGCATCATGCTCCAAAAATAAATTAAAAAACTTCATCGCGTGTACGTGTGACTAGTGACCGCAGTTGTGGGGGCGTGACCAAACAAGGCATTGCTGATATTTTTTTAGCTTTTGACAGAGATTACCCAAAGTAGGAGGAAATGTGCATTTTGAACGTCTGACAGGTCTCGTCATGTCAACGAAAACTCAACCATGTTTTGTCATGTTTTACTCATAATAGAGCCACGTTCAGCATCTCGTTACCGTCATGAAAAAAAGGTGCATCAAAGAAATCATTTAGTTATTGTCGACGAAAACAACACTGCATTAATCAAGCAGAACATAACTAGAGTATTTGGATTTCCTGGAGAAAACACACGTGAGGATGCAGGTGCTGGCCCCTATCATCCAACACTGCATTAGAATTAGCTTAGCATTAGCCTATAATTAGCCAAGCATTAGCATTAACCTATTAGCTTATCATGTGCTAGCATTAACATTAACCTAGTATTAACTTTGCATTAGTATTAACTTAGCATTAGCTTAGCATTAACCTAACAATGGCATAGCATTAGCATTGCATTAACCTACCATAGCGTTAGCATTAATCTAACATTAGCATTAGCTTAGCATTAAACTAGTATTAAACTAATATTTACTTGCATTGACTTAGCATTAGCCGAGCATTAACTTGGCATAATCGAAACATTAGCAAAACATTAGCCTAAATTTGCATTACCCTTCATTAGCTAGCATTAAGCTTTTATTAGCTAGCATTAACATTAACTAGCATTAGCATTACCTTGCAGTAGTCTTAGCATCATTAGCATTTTGTATATTTTTTGTAGTCAGCTTTTTTGTTCTTTTGTATATTTTTCTCTCATACTGTGTGTTTTTAAAGTCATTTTGTGTGTTTTAGTCATTTTGCATTATTTTATCTCATTTTGTTTGTTTTTTGTATAGTTGTACAGTATGTATTTTTTGAATCATTGTATTTTTAATACTATGTGTTTGTTATGAGTTAATTTGTGCAATTTCATTGTCTTTGGATTTACTTTTGTGTATTTTTGAGATTGTAATGTATGATTACAATCTCAAACAATTCGTTACGTTTGTGCCTTTTTGTGCAACCATGTCTGTGCTACCTGGTATCAAACTGATTAGGGACAAATTGTTACTCTGTCACCAAATATGTGTTGAATTATTATAATGAGATACGTTAATGACGCGATAAAAGACGTGCAGCTAAATCACAAGATACAAGGCCATCACTTTGCTCTGCAGATGAATGAGGCAACTGACAGTCACAAAAGCTTTACTGATGACACGCGTCAAATCCAATAATAATGACGATTTCAGGCGAGACACTAAAGCACAGTATCTGCAGAGCAGACAGTGTTTTTAAACAACTGTGTGTATAATATGAATGTAACTTTAACAGTAGATAAATATAACAAGTGTTAATCTGCCTTAAATCAATTTTAGATAAATGAGATTAAGGCTCAATGTTTGTGTGTGTGTGTGTGTGTGTGTGTGTGTGTGTGTGTGTGTGTGTGTGTGTGTGCGCGTGTGCGTGTGTGTGTGTTGAGAGACACAAACGTCTTAGAAGATTACTTTATTGATCAACGTGGGGAATTGATTCAATTAGGCTAAGTGTTGTAATTGTTGATCAGCTAAAGTGGCCATAGATGGTTTGTTGGCTGTAGCCAAGACATTCAGGGTGTTGTGTGTGTGTGTGTGTGTGTGTGTGTGTGTGTGTGTGTGTGTGTGTGTGTGTGTGTGTGTGAACATGGTACAGAGTCACTTAGTCAAATCTGACTGAACCTGATGCCAGACACCTCAGCACTTCTCCCGTAAAAATACACTGTTAGCTGCAGTGTGGTCGTGCTGTAAACTTCTCTTTCAATAACCCTGCACGGTTTCCATGGTTTACACTATGAAGGGGACATATTATGAAAATCCACTTTTTTTGATCACATATGAGGTAACTTGAGTGGGATATATCACACAAGAGTGATATAAAACCATCCCGTCGTTTGTTTGTGGTCTGTGAAAATCTGATAGCACAGAGAAAGTGCTCCTTTTCAAATTTTCTCAGTTTGTGATGTCACAAGCTAAATTGGGAAAGAAAGAAATACCCTCCCCTCCGCTGGTACCTCCACCCCCAACCTGATGAAACTTTTGCAAAAGTCCACCATTGTATTATCACTAGCGAAGGAAGTGAAGGTGCATTCACACCGAAGACTAATGATAGACTGATACATCGGCCGGCTGATTTTTGCGTTTTTTACGCGTATTGGCATCTGCCGATGAGTGCTGCTGCGTTCGCCTATCCGCATTATTTACAGAGAGCAGAATTATTGTTCTACAGCACCAGTTTTTATATTTGTTAACATTTTTTACTTGTTGTCATTCTACTCACCATTGTAAATTTCAGTAAATGTTCCTTTTTTAAAAATTGAGACTCGTACTATTATTATCATTGTGTAATTTTATGATGTAAATTGAGGGAGCAAAAGTAGTATCGGCTCCAAATATCAGCTCAAGAAAATCGGCAGTCCGTATCGGTCATCGGCTAAAGCTGATGAGAAAATGGGTATCGGCATCGGCCCTAAAAAACCCATATCAGTCGATCCCTAAACGCGACTGTCGCGACTGCAGTCGCTTCAATCGCCCGTGAGGAGACGCTTGAACATAGTGGTGCTTTTTGGTCATTTCATCGCTCCAGTGAACAGTGTGTGTGTGTGTGTGTGTGTGTGTGTGTGTGTGTGTGTGTGTGTGTGCGTGTGTGTGTGTGTGTGTGGAGCCGGGTAACAGGGGAGAGAGGGCTGATGACTTCTTTTCCTGCTGTACGTTTATATCATAGACTGCGCCGCTTTTACAGTTTAAATGATCAACTTACGGAGATACTAAAGGATGAGTTCACTCAGAATTTAGCCTGATCCAAGAAGTTAACCGCTTTAATTTTGCCCCAGTAAATTGAGGAAGCCTCCCACTGCAGCCGTGCCACTGTAGCGGGAGGGAGGGGCTGCTACCTTGGCTCTATAGACAGTGAAGTACGGGGGAGTTATCGCTTGAAAAGTTCAAATTTCTCAACTTTGAGTGACGAGGTCACGCAGGACCTCTTGAAGTCGCTTCATTTACATTGATTTTGAATGTAATCTAGTTACTTAAGTGGCGTTCGGTGTGAACGTACCTTTAGTGCGTGCCACCCCGCTGAAAAGAGGGGCAGGGAAGGGGGAAGTCTATGCAAATCCAGGGACACACCCCCTGAAACAGAGCGCTCTCACAGACCTTGATAATACAAGGTCTTAAAGCTCCCCTCTTGCTTAAGTTATGTTTTGATTAAATCCCAGCACAAATATGTCATTTAACCACATAAAACTGTTTTAGAAGGTGAAAAATGGGTATAATATGTCCCCTTTAAAGCTGCAGTTTGTAGAATCCTCTCTCCGCTCAGTTTTGAAACCGAAACTCAACCACCCTTACCGGTATTTTTGGTGAACGCTCTTTGTGACTTTTTTCCTCATAGTGACAAATGGAGGGACTTCATCTTGTGTTAAATTAGATTTTTCTGGTGTTTTGGAGACTCTGACATGAATACACGTATTACTCTGTAGTTACTGTTCCAAGCAGCGGCTGCTGCCGTCAACTCGTCCCTGCCAGAGAGTTCACACAGGCGGCTGTGATCCCAGCTGCTCTGAGCGGCAGCCACATTCAGACTGTAAAATAAATTCACCTTCACTAAGCTTCTCTTAGGTTTACACACGATTTATCCTGTCTGTTCTCGCTCTCCCTCTGAAGCCAGTGTGTGTGCGCGGTGGACCCTCCACAGTCACGGAGGTCTGCGAGGACACAAAGCGAAAGCGATCCATTCCTCCTCAGTGTTTGACTTCATTCTGTTGCTTCTGTACATCGGTCTGCGATGGAGACTTCTGCTGGAACGTCCGCAAATGCACGTTTACTACTGAGGGTACATGAACGCGCTTTACTTCAGTCGAGCAGTCAATAGATATGTCCAAAACAGCTCATGGAGCACACGTGTTTGTAGAAAGATTTCTGATTGGCTAAATCTGGAAAAATGTGTTTGCTCTAATGTTTAGTTCTGTCGTGCATTGATATTAATTTCATAGCGTCACCGTTTCCTTGGACCACACTCAACTATGACCTCCCTCGTTCTTCCCTTTGGCTCAGACTCAGATCAGTGGTGGGAACATCTCCTGTGTCCCTGAGTGCCTGTGGTTGGACAGGATGAGAGGCTCAGTGTCGTGGTTCTGGATGTCTTTCCAGTCCCACAGTGGGACCAGAGCCTGTGGAGATCTGTATGGAGACTCTCCAATGAACAGCATCTCTTTGTATTAATAGGAACATCATCCAACAGACACTCTGCCAGTGATGGCAAAAGGCCTGATTTACACACTAACATGTGACACTCAACGAGAGTCAAGCACACACACGCACACACACACGCATGCACGCACGCACGCACGCACGCACACACACGCACGCACACGCACACACCTGCTTAATCCAAGACACACTGTTAGGATTAGAATATGAGGCTAGCATAAAAACGTATCTGATCAAAATACTGTCGGCTTTAACTTTTGTCGGTAACAACATTTACACATAAAGCCGACATTACACTGTCATTATTAGGACATGACACCTGTTATTAGCATGAAGAAGGCTGTCATTAAGTGTTGTTTGTTACCCTAACCCTTGGTTGCCAAACCCCCTAACCCTAACTAACCATACTGTATATCTAACCTGACTAGATCCCTCCATCTAACCCAAAAAATGCCAACATAGCTCCAAAGGTGTCATCATTTAGCAAACGCCCTGTTTACACAAGAACATTTTCTCGTGAAAACGCAAATGTTTTGTTGCGTTTTGGCAGTCCGTTTATACGGCAATGGCATTTTGGTGCTTGGAAACTGAACTTTTTAAAAACGGGCTCTTAATGACAGCCTTCCTGATACCTTATTCATGCTAATGTATACAATTTCAAGTAAAGTGTGACCCTTTTTCTTTACCGCAATTGATGAAAAACTATTGTAAACTTACTTTAATCAGATTGAATGTTTTTGATGCAATATCATTGCAATCAACTGTTCCAAATCCAAAACATCCATAGTAGTGTCCACACCATCCGAGACAAGACGTACTAGAGACCAGAATGCACCGAGACCAAGACAAGATGAAGACTTTTGGGATTCAAGACCAAAACAAAACAATAAATATTTATTTTAAAAACAGTTAAAGTGCATTAACACAGCTACTATTCAGCTACTCTGGTGACCAGATTACATTCGAAAATCAATGTAAATGACGCAACGTAAAGCGACGAGACTTGTGCAATTCGTGTGACTCAATCGCGCAATCTGAGTCTCTGGAAGTCGCTCAAGTCACATTTTTTTTAACTTTTCAAGCAACTTTGAGTGATGCTGTGTTACAACATCCAATCGGTACACCCTAAATCACTCCCCCGGTTGTCACGTCACTTGGGTAGATTAAGTGAAAAAGCACAACTATGTTCAAGCGACTCATCACGGGAAAGTTAAGTCACGTTCACACCAAACATTCTCTCTTTAATTTGATAAATACATTTAAAAGATTAAAGCAACTCTTGACAGATTTGCTGAACTGAAAATAAATAAATCCTTGTTAACAGGGCTTGACATGAACTTTTTTGCTCAGCAGTCACTGACTAGTGGTTTATCTGATTTACTAGACACTTAGGATTTTCAGTAGCTACAATTTTTGTTGTTGGATAATTATGTTTAATATGATTAAAACTGACTATGACATTCTATGACATAATGGTGAAGAGGTAGAAGATTAATTGAAAACATAAAAACTTCACTGAAAAAAATGAGCAAAAAACATATTAAACATTTATTAACAAAAGCAATTCTAAACAGAAAATCAACTTGTTACATGAGAATGAGAATTAAGGAGGTAAATTCAATTTCATCAGTCTTCCCTCTGCTTGTCTCTGCTGCATGAACACTGGCCTGTGAGACCGGAGACTTCCAATATAGCACAAATTGATGACTGGGGCTGGATTAAATTGAAATTGAAAATTGTTTTCATTTTCGCCTCCTCTTCCTTCGTCTCATCGCCTTATTTGCTCTGTCTCCGGGTTTTGTTACGCCTTCAAAATGTCACCACATCGCTCCACTTGGACTGACATCCCAGTGTTTGCAGGTGTTGACACATAAGGCACTGGAAAAGATTTACAATCTGTGAGCTAATGCTAATGCTAAATGTTTGAAGTCAAATTATAAAAACAAAAAAATTAGGAACAGTTCTTCTCCAGAAAAGTGCTTCTCCTCGTTATCACGTAATTATTAATGAAGTTCAAGAACAGCTGATCAGTGCTGGTCTCTACTGGTCTTGACGAAAAATTCAGAGTCTGACCACCTAGACTGAGACAAGACCAAGGCTGTGTTCATGATGTCATACTAACGTATTGCTAAGTCTGATGTCATAATGAGTATGTAGTGCATTCACATTAGACCAGGGCCGGCCCGTGGCGTAGGCAGTCTAGGCAAATGCTAGGGGCGCCGGCCATCATAGGGGGCGTAAAATTGGACTGTAACTGTATTTTTTTTTATCTTTGTGCAATACCTCTGTGAACTGCAATTGTTTAAAATGTGTGTTCATTACTGCAATTTAAGTATTGTTATGTTAAATCTGGAAGTTTTGCATCTATTCACACAATGTGAATGTCAATAGTGAAACATTTTAGTATTTAAATAAAAAAAAAATACTTGATGAGCCAACTCACCTCTATCTATCTATCATTTATTTGTATCTTGTTTTTGTGCAATGCCTTACTCTAATATTATTAATAATTTGTATTTTGAACCTGTTACTAAGATATTTAAATTGGCTTTTATTTACATGTTTATGTTCTTTCATGTGTATGTGAAACCCTTTTATCAAAATTAAATAAAATGTCAAAAAAGTGATTTTGCTCATGTTTTCTCCTTATCTAAAGCGTCTTTGTGGATATGGTGACGACCACTATGCAAGTGTTAGAAATGATTCTGATAATAATAATATAACAATGGTGTAAATATCAACTTACTTAGGGGGGGTGCCAAAAGAAAATCTCACCTAGGGCGCCACAGAGGTTACTGCATTAGACAGTAACAAAAGATTGAGTATGCGAGAAATACTGGGATGTATACTTTATGGGGACATTTAAGTAAGCAGGGTTGGCACACTAGTCATACTCAACTCAAATGGTCCTGTGACCGGCTTCAAGCTAAACATAAACCTCCCCTTTTCAAAACACAAGCATCTCTTCTTGTTTTCCATTACTATACTGTATTTCGTTTTATACCATTATATTTTACCTTAGTACTTTTTTTGCACTGTTTTAAATTTTTACATTGTACTTTCCCTGCATGCCCCTGTGTTCCCATACCTGTAAGCTGCTGGAACTGTGAATTTCTCTTGGAGATGAATAAAGTATCTATCTATCTATCTATCTATCTAGTTGTTTAACTATTTCGTAAATAGGGCTTTTATTTTGAAGTTAACAAGAATTTTTGTCAGTAGCACAATGGAGGACCTCCGAAAATGACCTAGATATATTTATCCTCAGTGTGATTCAGCTTTTTGTCCTTGAAGGTTCCAAATGCATCTTGGGAAACTTGGAAGTTTACTTCAGTGTGAACGCTCATCATCCTGATCATACTATAGTAAATAGTGGACGGTATATACTCATTGTGTTTGTAGTGTGTAGTACGTTAATGGGACATTTCAAACACAGACTTTCACAATGGCCACGTTTACATGAGAGATTTGATTCCCCTTTAATTTTTGAATAAAAGTTAAATCTTCTATAAACTGATCTTTTAACACTTAATTCTGAATGCAAATGCAATTCCGAATTAAACTTAAATCCGAATTAGGTGGCTGGTTTATTAAGAATTAAATAATTCCTCGATCTTGTTAAGTTAACTCCGGTCATTGGTTAAAATTGAATAAAGCTGAATAAAGATGTTTTCCATGTAAACCTTAATTCAAAATTACTATTTCCATGCTGAATACTATGATTCAGAATAATTTAATTCAGAATAATAATTCCAAATAAAAAAGCATGATGTAACCGTGGCCAATGTGTACTCAAGTCTCAGGCACGACAACACAAATCCATAAACATCTCTTCAATCAAAGAACTTTTTCATTATTTCCACCTGAAACACATTAACTCTATTCATTTCAGTCACTAATCACGTGTTGGTCGTCTACCAAACAGAGGAATCAAACCAAACAAACCAACGCCAACAATCATCAGCGAGCATTGCTAGGGCTGACCCATTGTTCTTTATCACAGACACAATGATATTAAACTGAATATGAATAATAACCCACATTCTTTCAAATTGTTTCTGTCATTTTCACTCAGGCATATATATTTCTGACACACGTTGATAGATTTCGTGCGTGCCGCCATGTGACGGCTCTGTTACAATTGCAGGAAAGTTGAGAAGATTGATGGGGTTATCATTTGAAAAGATGTCATTCATCAGCCTTTGACAAATCCATATCTGACACAAACATCACCACCAAAAGGTACACCTTTGTGGAATTTTCCTGTTCCGCTGCAGACGTGTGTGTGTGTGTGTGTGTGTGTGTGTGTGTGTGTGTGTGTGTGTGTGTGTGTGTGTGTGTGTGTGTGTGTGTGTGTGTGTGTGTGTGTGCAGAGGGGGATTGACAGTGCAGGATTGAACAATATTTATCTACAACAGAGCTGGGGAAAATAGCTTTGTCCCTGATGACATTTTTATTGATTGAAACATGTACTACGCCCTCCAACTGAAAATGACTAATCTCAGGACTTGTGGTAACAGTTTTTGTGCTTGGGAGGTCAAGGTGCTGCGTCGACACAACATGTTGGATCCAAGATGAATTCTTTGTTTTGTCCCAACATAGATTTTTCAATCTCACCCTGAAGTGAGCTGAGAAGGATAAGGTAAATCCACTCGGATTTATTTCCTTTTTTTCATACTAAACGGAGTAAAAAACAAATAATTATAGGCAGAGTGTGAGATTCTTGCCAGGGGAGATAAAGAAAAAATAGAATTAAATATATAGATCGTCTGAGATTCACGCCAACCACAATGTGTGTAACATATACAACTAGAAAATTTGTATTTACTGAAGAAAAGGCAAGTGAGGATGCAGCTGCAGCCCCGCGTCACACTGCATTACCTTAGCGTTGCATTAGCATTAGCCTAGCATTAACAATAGCTAGCATTGGCATTATCTGGCGTTAGCATTAACATTAACTAGCACTAACATTATCAAGCATTTGCATTATATAACCTTACCATTAGCATTAGCATTAACATTAACTAGCATTAACATTAGAATTAGCATTAACATTAACCTAGCAATAGCATTAGCCTAGCAATATCATTAACCTAGCATTAGCATAGCAATACTTAACATTATCCTAACAATAACATTACTCTAGCAATAGCATTAACCTAGCATTAGCATAGCAATACTTAACATTTGCCTAACAATAATATTATCCTAGCAATAGCATTAACCTAGCATTAGCATAGCAATACTTAGCATTAATATTAACCTAGCAATAGCATTAGCCTGCCATTAACACCAGCTTAACATTGGCATTGGCCTAGCATTAGCAATACCATAGCATTACCATTCGCCTAGCAATGGCAAAGCTAAACATCCATCCATCCATTTTCAAACTCACTTATTCCTGTTTTTACAGAGTCGCGGGGCAAAAGCTAAACATTAGCAATAAAATATAAATGGGTTTAAAAGGTTGAAAAAAGTAGAAATGGGTTGAAGGTCATCATAGTAGCTGAACATGTTACAGGTTCAGTGAGAGTGAGGTAGCACCAGTTTTTCAGGGAGATGACGGAGACCATCGAGAAGCAGCTCGCCATGGAACAGAAAAACAGAGGTACACGTTGTGTGTGTGTGTCAGAGGTGTTAAGAGTACTGACATGTCTTACTCAAGAAGAAGTACTTTTACTTGAAGTACAAGTACAAGTCAGCAGAGGTGGAAAAAATACTATTCTTCAGTACTCAAGTAAAAGTATTGATACTTGAATAAAAACTGACTCTGGTCAAAGTAAAAGGATGGAAGCTGCTCCCTTACTTTCAAACCAGCAAGTATTTTGTAGAATACTGGTACATGGACATAAATGACCCTTTATGAACGCCTGAAGAATTTAGCACTCAATATAAACAGAATTTGTAAATGAACTGTTGCAAGAAAAACAAATGCAAATGCTCAATAAAACCCAGAGAACTACTGCTGAGCTGAAAATCCTTTCACAAGCAGTTTTGTGGTTGTTGGGTTGTGTTTTTTTTATTCCAAGGCCTTAAAAGTAACAAACTTGTTTTTAAAGTGTAAGGTGTAGAAAATAATGACATTGGTTTCAAAAAGTAAGGAGTATAAAAGTAAAAAGTCGGCAAAAAAAAAAATACTCAAGTAAAGTACAGATACCAGAAAAAACGACTGAAGTACAGTAACAAAGTATTTGTACTTGGTCGTTGTCACCTCTGCATGTAAGTCATACATAAAATACTCAAGTACAAGTAAAAAATGGCTTCATTAAATAGTACTGAAAGTAAAAGTAACTAGTTACTTTCACACATCCCCCAAGTTTATTTTTGGTCATAAATCTTGCCACGGTTCCCTTGCATACAGTAAACATCCATGTATAAACTTAAAAAGGAAAAGATTACATTTTGCACAATTGTAACTTATTTTATTTTCCACAAAGGCATCTGTATAAAATAAAGGTTTTTAAAAATATACAAATACATTTAATTAAAAAGAAAAAGAAAAATTATCAAGCTCTACGTATAGATACATTTATGAACTCTAATACAGTGCCATATCAAATATGCCATGTGAGTAACAACAATAAGTAGAAACTCCAACCTGATAAAAAAATAAATAAATAACCTGTTTTGGCACAGATCATTACCTTTAATCTGATTGGTCGGCTATGATGTGATGCATTTCATTGTTGTCTGGTCATTACATTTTTGTACAAGAGCAATGGAATTTAGTGAACAAAGATGACTGCTTTTTAACTGTAAATAATATTTCTGCAAAGGCTATTTAAATTATGAATTAATAGTTACGTCTCTGGGCGTAAAACTTCTCTGGTAAATACAAACAACATTTTCACATGAGTATAGAACTGAAACGTACCCTGGAGGTGACATGGATAAAAAAAGCATTATCTCGCAGTGCGACTTAAATATGTCGCACTGGGAGTTACAGAGACTGGTTCTGGATCATCATCGAGTTCATCACAATGGCGTCATCCACAGTGCTGGATATTCATCCGTTTATTGATTTTTACTTTGAAATCGAGTTAAACTATAAAGATCGTAAGGATTTGCTTGCTAGTCGGCACAACTTTCACCTTAGTGACGGACAGGTGAAGAGGATACTTTAGTTTAAGAGTCGTTGTAAAGCATACTCAGAGTTTGGAGTTCTGGTTGAATTAATGAGCAACCACTACAATACTACAGGCAACTTGATGAATACCAGTGGATAATAATATTAATAATCATAGCGCATTGGATTTTATTTAGTGCTTTTCATAGACACTCAAAGTGCTTTACATTGATGTGCATCATTCTTTCACTCCACACACAGTGGTGGTAAGCTACTAATGTGGCCACAGCTGCCCTGGGGCAGACTGACAGAAGTGAGGCTGCCATAGTGAACCAACGGTGCCTCTGACCAACACTCACTCAAACCACATTCATACTGGGTGTGGGTGTCAATTTTAAATATTTTTTTTAAATATATATATACTGTATATATATATATGTATATATATATATATAGATATTTACTCAATATTTGTGTGTATCTTTGCAATATTTCAGTGGTAGTTACAATGCTTTCAATGTGTTGTAATGGTTATTTGATGCACTTTATTTTATGATGGCAGTGTGTAACACTGCATTTTCTTTTTTTCAGTGAATATGAGCAAAAACTCTAATAATAAATAATAAATAGGATGTTTTAAGCAAGTAGTTTTGAATTTGTCCTCTGAATGATCAATATCTTCTGATGAACAAAAAAAAAAAACAATAACAACAATCCACAGCTGTGCCCGTTCATGAAGAAGCGGCAAGTTTTATTCAGAGAGGGGAGAACGTGGTTGATTCTCATCATTTAACAAACTGGAGTTTTCTGGTATATTTCTTTTAGGCTTTTAAGCTCTTGCTTCAGTTTGCTGTTTAATTTTTCCAGCATGGCAACATGATCTGTCAAGTTTTTTACAGATTGTTTCTTCTTCTCTCGATACAAATGGACAGCCTTCTTGTTTCTCAGTAAGCTGAGTTTCTTTTTATACGTCTCTGCATCCACAGGTTGGTGAGCACCATTGATGGTGCTTGGTCCAGCTTCTGGTGCCATCATTTCAAGTAGGCCAGGACCTAGGAGAAAGTCAAAAACTGGTCCTTCTTCCACTACGTCCTGTGGTACCATTATCTGTGCATTCACAGGTGTCTTCTTCTGTTGATACACATGGGAAGCCTCCTTGTTTCTCGATAAGCGGCGTTTCTTCTTCTCTGGGGCATCCTCCTTGGAGCTGTTGTCGCTCGTGTCCATGTGTTTCCGTTTAATTGTAGATGTAAGCTGCTTCCTGCCATCCTGCTCAGATGCAGGCAGAGCAGCTACAGAGCCTGGATACACAAGTGATGAGCTTCCATCAACTAGTGAATTTTCAGCTTCTGGTGCCATTAGCTGTGCAATCACAGTTTGGTGAGCACCACTGATGGTGCTCGGTTCAACTTCTGGTGCCAGCATTTCAAGTAGGTCAGGACCTACGAGGAAGTCATATAGTGGTCCTTTTGGAACTATGTCCTGTGGAACCATTGGCTGTGCATTCACAGGTTGGTGAGCACCATTGATGGTGCTCGGTTCAACTTCTGGTGCCAGCATTTCAAGTAGGTCAGGACCTACGAGGAAGTCATATAGTGGTCCTTTTGGAACTATGTCCTGTGGAACCATTAGCTGTGCATTCACAGGTTGGTGAGCACCATTGATGGTGCTTGATCTTTGAGCAGGCCCCTCCCAGTCAAAATTGTCCTGTGTCTGATTGTTCAATGCTTGTTGATACCAAATGCAATAATTACTTTGTGAAGCGTATTGAGGGTCAGCCATTGTGTAATTCATAATTCTCTGTTGTGATGATCTCCTTCAGACTGTGTGTTGGGTATTTCTATCACAAGCTGCTTGTTTACTCCTGTTCTACTAAGATGAAAGGCAGATATGCTGGTTCCAAAGGCTGATGGGTCCTATCATGTCCTTTCATCTTTTCAGTAGCCAGAGGTTCTATTTAGCAGCCAATCAGATTCAAGGTCAGTTTCTGTGCTCAGCAGCCAATCAGGAGCCACATTGCTACTGCAGCATTCTTACTTCTAATTAGTGAGTATGTAAACCAACAATCGTGTCAAAAGTGTCAAAACATTTTGTGCAGTTTTCTATGTTTTGGCTTTTTTATTATTAAAAAAATAGATACTATTATTCATCTTTTGCTTTACCTTTGAAGTTCAAATGTTCAATCATTCTTCAACCGATTTGAACCATTCAACATGTAAAATGTTGAGTTACTCATTCTCTGTCAGCCATTATCATTAACTTTTCTATCTTAAACCATTTTAGACTTTTGCTTCTTCAAATACAGATAGTTTTCAGCATTTTTTCCACTTACAGAGTGAGAGACTTGTTAAATGCTTAAAATCAGTTGAAGAAAGGCTGGGGATGAAAGGGTTAAAAGTTGGAAAATATGAAATTTCCAATAGAAATGAATGAGAAAGAAAAAAAGTTTAAAAGTTATAATTCTCGGGAACATTAAAAGAACAACAAATTAATTCATATATGTTTCGTACAGTCAATGTGTTTTATGGCATTTAAAATATTTGTGTATTATGTACATTATTTAACAATTGTAATTTTTGTTATGAATTTGGGGAAAACTGTAATGAATGTGTGTTTAAAAGGGAGTGGGTGGAAGTGTAAACGTATTAGTCCCACCCCTTTTTCTACATTACAGTAACAAATAATAAATTTTCAGCATCGTGTTTTCCAACCATTGCTAACTAATAAACCAATTTTGTCTAATGTAATTGTTAAAAATAGATAAATAAAAATGTATTTTAAAATTATATTTCTTTAATTAAATAATATAATTTTATTTTAAATTATTACTAGACATTTCATTTTTTCAGGCGACCCCCAAGGTTGAAAAACCCTGCATTACAGTGTGCATTACAAATCTTTGTGATTATAAAAATGATAATTAAGGATGCGAGAGTCGTCTCCCACGTCCTGAACTAAAGGTTCACTAATAGATTAAAAGGGTGACTTTGGGGGCAAATTGAATCGTGCAAAAAATGAATCCAGCCTTGTTTAGTGTGAAGGTATTATCATTACGGGCTACAAGTACATCATGGATGAACGGTGATGGCACCTAAGGGTGCATCTGCTGTAACAAAATGGCCCCATACTGGCGAGCTGTTATGTGACCCAGCAGAGCAATCATCGGACTGAGCGGCTGTGAGAACTCAGCAGTCAGAGCCAATAGACTTCATTCACTGTTTGGGAGATTGTGAAATACAGTGTGAAAGGGAAGCATTCTTTGGTGCTTGACTGTCTTCACAAAGCAATCTATTACTGGCTAAAGAGTAGCGGTGAATTGCACGAGTGGTGCAGCCTGAATAGCAGCTATTTATTGTTAAACATGCTCCAGAGACACATATCTGCATTGTAACATTTGCTTATTAAAGAATAAAGAAGAGGAAAAACCACTGAGATCATTTCTCTCACCGTTTTTACTAAATACACCATCGAAGTTTAAGAGCCGACTATTTTATTTATTTTTATCAACAGCTGAAAACTTGACAGAAATACTCTTTATGACATATGTGTCAAACTCATGGCACGGGGGCCGAATCCGGCCCTGTGGAGGATCCAATTCGGCCCGCAGGAGAAGGTAAAAATGACAGAGAAAACATGAATCATTGTGTAAATTAAACTATATATTTGCATGGACTCACAGTATTCCAGCTGCTAATATTGCACAACTGCAGTCATTTTTTACTGTCGAAATGTTGAAAAAACTAAATTTTACTCAAATTATTACTTAATAGTTCCCATAATGAAATAGAAATTGGTCACAACATCAAGGAAATTTAAAGTGAAGATCCTGTTGGGACTGATGTCCATCACTTATTGCTTGGATATTGTCGGTTTCTTACATATTTAGTATTTTATTTATCAAATCTGTGGCCCTCTGTAGATCAAACTCCTTATTTGGCCCC
Source organism: Gouania willdenowi (assembly GCF_900634775.1). Classification (NCBI taxonomy): domain Eukaryota; kingdom Metazoa; phylum Chordata; class Actinopteri; order Blenniiformes; family Gobiesocidae; genus Gouania; species Gouania willdenowi. The sequence continues at coordinate 31,281,046 of NC_041065.1, forward strand.
TGAACTAAAACGAGACACCCTTGCTTTAAGGGATCCTCCACTATTTTTACACATCTGGCCTAAAGTCTTTAAAATGTACTTATTAGAAGATCTATCCCTAAAAAAACACATTATTATGAACCATATTCATTTAATTGCCTTATAAAATGGGACTACTTTACAGTTTTAAAGCCTGTGTTCTTCCATCTTGATGATGACTGATGATGTCACAAGGCCCCACTGCCTGTAAACATCCCATTGTTTTCTATTGGAGTGAAACATTCAGCTTGATTTTTACATCATTTTGCAGCTTTTTAGATGATTTAGTAGTTTTTTCAGTCAAAATAACAACTAAAGATGCTGATGTAAACCTTTTGTTTACCAGGAGAAAATAAAAACAGTTGTGACCCGAAAAAAATCTGTGACCACAGGGGGCGACATTTCCAACTCTGTAGTTTCGTAGTAGACAATGAAGAAGAGCTCTCCTAAGGGACCTTTACTCTCCCTTAAACAGTGCGCTGACACGCTCTGGTGGCTTAAGTTAGAGAGTAATCATGGACTGTTGAAGACACACAAACCCTGAGAATAGAAGGACTTCTTTGGGGTGGGAGTCCTTCTATTCTTCTATACTTGTAATCTACCAATGTGGGTATATATCAGATGTGTAACTTTTATCACACAGAGGGCCACAGTGTCAACATACTGTACGTGTAAGCATTTAGCATTATGACTGATATTAGCTTTAACACAAGACAAAACAAAGGGTTTGTCCTTTAGTGTCTTTTTGAACTCATTTTGTTGTAATTTTTTGTTCGCTGTACTTTGAGATATTTTCCTGTGGTATTGTGTGTTTTTGGAGTAATTTGGTTTTCAAAGACATGCTCTATGCATGTGTTATTTTCACATGTCAAAATAAATTGTTGAATTACAATTTTTAATGGAGCCGAGTTTTCTTGTCACTGTTTTGTCTGGTCACTCTGAATCCTTTGTCCAAATGTTGTTTTTCCTGTTTTCACTTCCCTTGAACACACACAGTTAGAAATCATTTGTTCTCAGTCGTCTAAAGTGTGTGAATGACAAAGTGTCTCACTGCAAACTTTCCTTGACCTTGATAAGCGCTAAAACAGATGTTTTCTTTAGTCATGGTAGTAACTGTGTCTTCGAGCCCATCCTATTAAACGTTGCACATATTCCAGGATTTCCAAACTGTAGTTATGACAATGGACTCTGAAATCCTCTGAAATCCGCTTCTAATATTTTCTTCTCGCTGCAACTAAGTAGCTTTCTGCCAAAGACGTATGTAATGTTTCTCCCCCACCGTCGTAATTTAATAGTGACTTATTGAGTCATGTCATTAGAAAAGGAGGAGTTACTCAAACAAACAGTTTCCTGATGAAAAATGGGAGCAGGAAGTTGAGCGCTGTTGTGTGTGTGGGAATACCAGGGGAATTCCACTGCTGTTGTGCTGCTGCTGCGCTCATCTGTTTTAGATGGAAGCAGCTTCACTGAAGCATTACCACACGCTGCAGCTGCCCTTTCACTATATATATATATATATATATATATATATATATATTGTTTTTATTATCATTATTATTGCTATTTCAGACACATTTTATCAGTCGATAAGGTGTGCAACACCATTAACAACACGTCGTATTAACACGCGTCAAAATTCAGCTGGTAAAAAAAAATAAAAAATACTGCATAAATTATGAATGCATGAATCTCCTGGGCTGCAGTGAAATCGTTAATTTATGTGACAGTCAAACATGATGGAGGTTCCAAGTCAAGGCATTGGAAAGGTACACAAACCCAGTGAACCACACTGGTTATCTTTCTCACAGCACCTGGTATCACATGTGATGTCACATGGTGTCACATGTGATGTCACATGGGTGCGGTCAGCAAATGGACAGTTTGTCCTGAACGTGGATGCGTTCGATGCCAGAAAAATGGGAAAATGTATAGTTTTGAGCACTTTTGACAAAGGACAAAATGTGATGCTTTAGTTAGAAAATCTTTTTTGGTCTTTGTCTGCAGACAGACAGTAATAAATAATAGTGACGAGTGTAGTACGTGGGACATGTCTTGGTGGAACTCTCAAGCTGCGTTTTCACTACACTTGGAAATGTGCAAAAACTGGTAATGGAAACAGCTGAATTTAGAAAAAAAAAAACACTCAAATATCACTAAAAGGTTTTTCAGGAAGTTTTCAGACATTTTGATGCTGAAATGTATCACTAGTTATCACTAGGTCCAAATGTACGGATCCTAGTGCTGGGCAATATATTGTGATTCAAGATATATCAAGTTTTCTATTTTGGCGTTATCAAAAAAAGACAAAATTGACAATATCGAGATACAGTATATCTATATTTTTTTTTTTACTAGTTTTTATTAATATAATCACACATCATACAATAATTTAATATTATTCATAGAGTACAACCAGACAGTGTCCTTCTTTACAGTATAAACTAGGGATGTAACGATTCACTCAACTCCCGATACGATTCGATTCACGATACTGGGTTCACAATACAATTCTCTCACGATTTTTTCATTTACAAAATGGGACTGTAGAAAATACTGTATTATTTTCCTTTTATTTTTCATTGTCAAAAGAATTCCTTGATAAACTATTCAAAACAATGCAATTTAACTAAAATAAATCTTGAATTAATGAAACAAGCAAAAAGCGTGACTATGTTCAAGCGACTCATTGGGGGCGATTTAAGCAACTATAGTTACTGGAGTCACGTTCGTTTGAATTGCTGGATTTATTTCTAACTTGACTTTATCATCATGGTTAGTTGCTGAAGTTACTCAAACCTTTCCCTCAATTGTGTTGAAAACCACACAAGCATAAAAAGCTGCAGAACAATTGAAGTTGTTCCTAATTAAATGTCAGCTTTCAGCAGACTATGGTCGGTACGTGTGTATTTGAAGTTATCTGCCCGTCACTGCAGAGCTGTAGAAGATATCCTAATGAAGAGAAAGTAGAAACTCTCTAATTGACAAGCATTGTACGCTGGTACTCTTGATTCATCTTGTTTTCTGTTATCAGTGACACTATTTCAAAGTGTTTGTCTCGGTGTCCAAACAGTTGTATAATAAAGGGATCAAAGTTAGAGGTGCACTGGATGCATTGATGCTGTTAGAGGCCATGATAGAGAAACTGCATGTCAGTGCTACACTTGCCCTGAGGGTTGGATGTGTTGGCTTTGCATTGGGAGAAGTGGGGGTGGTGGGGGTGGTGGGGGTCTGGTATCGACAGGCTCACAGTGATGAGCCCTGGCTGAAAGGCACTCAGGGCTTTTAGCTGTGCCCTCATTTAGACGCCTTTGAAAAGAGAAGCTTGGCCACGGCGGTTATCGCTGACACGTTAGAGGCAGTGAATATAGATTTTTACCTTGTTTTTTTTTTTTTTTTACTCTCTGGTCTATTTATCTCTCTCTGTCTATTCTCCTCTCGCCACGTCCTTGCAATAATGACAGCAATTCATATTCGATTTCTTGAGTTTCTGAAGATGATGAGGGTGAACTATCAGAAAGCAGGATGCAAACCATTTGGAGGCAGCTAAAGTAAGTAAAGACGTGCAGGGAAGGGGCATTGAAATAGATATGAAATAACATGAATTAGAGCAGACACACTTATGGAAAAAAAACAGGCTGTCCAGACAATACATCCAATACTGATGCTAGTGTGAGCTCCAAAAACTACCAACAATGAAGGATGTTGATAGCAGAGAACTCTGAGTGCCCTTATATCACAAGTAAAATGAGAAGAAAGCAGCACGTCGTGGGAATCTTTGTCTCGTCTGATGAAGAAAAGCAAGAAATCTTCCAAGGGTGCATTGTAACCAGTTTAGTTCTGGACTCAGTCTGAATGGTTGGACGACAGCTGATCATTTTATCAACTTGGTTTGGCTCGGTTTGCATTTAGAGAACAATTTGTGATCCGCTTCAAACAGCCTCTGGTGCAGTTCCATGAGCTAACCACTGCAGCGTGACTGGAGTAGAGACTTCTCTAGGTAGAGAAACAGAAACGTGAAGAAGAGGTTCTCATCCATGGGTCAAAGTGAGCACTTAATAGTGCTCAGAAACTTCTCCATTTGTTCTTTAACAACATTCAACAATGGATCAGCAGCAAGTTGTTGTGGTTTTAAAGCCGTTTTGCTACTGACCACCCAAAATGTCGTGCTCTCTGCGTCATCTCCAATACTTCCTGTGTTTGATCCTCTCTGAGAGCAGCTGCGTTCACAGCTACTTTAATCGCTCTAGACTTCGATTGGAAACACTCTGAGACCGACAGAAACAACCGCTCAAGAATTCACTTGTTCGCTCTAGATTTTGTTTGCGTGTTCACACCGACCAAACGAGGAGGCAAAGAAATCCTAGAGTGTTTCCACTCCAGACACCCTTACAGAAACTTTTGTACTTCGGCATCGTCTTTACATTCTTATTTGGGGCAATGCAAGAAACTTTTCCAAAGTACAAGTGAAATACCTGTTTGACAACAAACCTGTTGATTGTTGAATCTGAATGGAGCCAGACTCACACCTACATCTGTAAAATTCCTGATTACGTACGCGATTGTTAGAGAAACACAAACCAAGCAACGTTTCCACAAAGATCTTTGGCGTAAAAACACTGAGTTCATCTCTCTGTCCTTTTCCAATGATCTAAGTCCATTTCCCTCCATCAGTATTCATGGGGATAAAACAGTCCACAGTCAGGACCCAAATTCCCTCCTAATGTAGGCGATAAATCAAGCGCGCTGCCTTGATGATCCTCATAACTACTCCATGAATTCACGCTCACTCAACTTTGTACCGCCGGTGGTGAGCTCACCTTCAATCGTCCTCTTTCCTTTAGTGAGAGTTATTATTCTGACCTCAGCTCAACTATAGGAGATAATTGATTTATGGCTCAATACAGTGACATCCTCAAGTCTTTTTGGAACCAGTCTGGGCTCCACGTTTTTATGAAGGCAACTTAAAGCGGGTCAAGGAACTATTTCTTTCATTCTTTCGTTGTCCAATTGGTTCAGCTTTTGCATGTATTTTCCAAATACAGTTTAAGAAAATGTGACATTTGGTGTTTGGATCAGATGGCAACATTGTTCACTGATTAGCTGTAAGATTTTAATTTTTATTCAAGATAAATGGCATAACCTCCCTTTGAAACACTAATATATTGGGTTTATTGGTTGACGGTGCCTGAATGAGTCACATGTGAACTAAATATACGTAATTTTCAGAATTAGAATACACAATATAAGGAATGAATTACGTATATGCAGTATATATATATATATATATATATATATATACACACACACATTACAAATAAAATGTACACATATTGATGGATACACAAAAATAAAAAATTGAAATTAAATATATTTAAAAATGTTAATTTAATTCAAAAATACAATTTACACATTAAAATGTTTTGCTACTTCAAAGGCACTGAATAATCCCTTTCATCTACAGTTCTGAAATACTAAAATGTCATGGTTTCCCTTTGATTAGCGGGAAAGGTAACATTGGTTTAAAAAAGGATGAAATACTTAAGTTTCAACATGAAACGCTATATTTATCTTAATATATGCAATTGTTTCTCTTTCAAACAACCACTTTACTAACATTTCTGAGTGAATCACCATGTTCCTATTTTACGAGCCACTACCCAACAACCATTAACTAGTTGTAAAATACTTAACATGACCAATGTTTTACAGGAAATTTATTTTGAGAAGAACTTGCTGGAATTATTAGTATTTTTGGAGCCATTTTGTGCCTTTAATTTGGGGGGCAGACAAAAATAGTCTGAGGGCCACGTGTGGCCCCCCAGGCTGCCAGTTGCCTGGATCTGCTGTACACCTTTACAGTTTTAGTAAACTGAAGGCAACTCCCCAGCATCCAATTAGTGCTCATATATTTCTGCCTCATGTGGTCACAATCCAAAGTTCCAGCTGCAGGAATGAGCTTTGCTGCAGGGCGTCGTTCAATATGCACGACAATAAAGTCTGGGAGCACCTGGACATGCAGTCCCCACAAAGTGACATCAATATTTACAACGTGAGTCCCTGTTCACCAGAGGTGTATAGAGTACTGATATATCCTAGTACTCAAGTAGAAGTACTGTTACTTGATTAAAATTGCACTAAAGTACAAGTAAGTCATACACAAAATACTCAAATACATGTAAAAAGTAGCTCATTTAAATAGTTCTTAAAGTCAAAATTACTCATGAATTTAATGCATTATCATTTTAGGCACAAGGACAGTTGTAAAGTTGTACACCTTGTATATTTTGCAAGATAATAAATCCAGGCTTTCACTGAAATTTCCCTAAAACGTTATGCAATGGTCTCTGGTTGGTCGGGGGTCTTTACACCTAAAACATATTTCCCTTTATTTTGAAGGTAGAAGCTTTGATTATTGGCTATTAATTGAAAAAGCATTATGACGTGTCATGATTACAGTATATGAAAAATATGTGGTTACAATGGGAGTCAATGGGGCAAATCTGGTCACGTGAAGGGATGTAACAATTCACTCAACTCCCGAAATGATTTGATTCACGATACGATTCTCTCACGATTTATTTTACAAAATGGGACTGTAGGAAAATGATGAAAAATATTCCCTGCTGGACTATTTCCCTTTTATTTTTAATTGTCAAAAGAATCCCTTGATAAACTATTCAAAACAATGCAATTTAACTAAAAATAAATCTTGAATGAAATAAAAAAAAGGAATAATACAAATGAAGAAGAAGCCTATCAATTTAAATTCTGGTTTTTATAGTAAACAATGCAAAACTGCATAATAGTTCTTTTTATTTTTAAAAGTGCAACTGAAAATGTATTTTGTACCTTAACAATTGGACTTTAAAAAAAAACAAGTATTTACATCAGATATTTGTTTGGACCAGTAGAGGGCGCTGGTAACCCAGTGGTCGGTTGATATTCTAGCAGTGAAGAAGAGATGCTATGCGCTAGCAGACAGAGCTAATAGAAAAACGTGACTTTTACAGATATTCACGTAATATTACAGATATTCTTTCAGTGCTAAAGGGGTAAGGAATCATTTATGAACATGTTTAAGAGTAGAAGGCGGCCAGAAAGAAAGTAGTAGCAGATTCCACCCGCCGCCAACACTTCTGCTGTTTAAAAAAAGTACTGCGATTCAATTTTCAGAGTATTGATGTAAACCGTGATACCAATGAATCGATTTTTAACTGCCTTACGATTAATCGTTACATCCCTAGTCACGTGGTCACTAAAGTGTTAGTATGATGCATAATCTCTCCTTTTCTATACACGTCTAATACACATGACTTTGGAATAAAAAAAATAATAAAAAAACAATAGTGGCAAAGTTTCATATAACTAGCCTTAAAAATGAGCAGAAAATAAGAGGCAAACAAATAAAAAAAACAAAGATGCTCCGAGGATTAATTATATTGGAAAAAAATCGCCGGTCACTGTAATCGTAATTGAACTTGAGTAATTGAAAATGTAATTGTAACTGAAAACTGTGATTGACCCCAACCCTGCCGTGCACTCTCTCACTCACTCTGTCCTCGTGTGTTTTCAATCGCTGACGTCGGCCATGTTTGTTGTGCAGTGGCAGGAGTCATGAACGCAGGGAGTTGGTGGTAATTAAAGCTGCATATCAACTAAAGCAGCTTATATTTAATACAGCACAGAAACAGACTGGGGACACCACGGGGCCACGCCTCTGTGCATAATCCCCCACAATGCAACAGCAGGACTGAGAGTCATGGGAGGAAAAAGGGGGAGGGCAGTCGTACTCGAGTATTCAGAAAAGTTAAGGAGCATTTATCAAGTGTGTGTGTGTGTGTGTGTGTGTGTGTGTGTGTGTGTGTGTGTGTGTGTGTGTGTGTGTGTGTGTGTGTGTGGATAGGTGTGTGTGTGTTTATGAGTGCAGCATACATAAATAAAGAAGGAGAGTTTCTGGTTGCAGAAAGTGACAGGGATTTGGTTTACAGCCGATAGACTTCAGCACTAACTCCATTGTGTGTGTGTGTGTGTGTGTGTGTGTGTGTGTGTGTGTGTGTGTGTGTGTGTGTGTGTGTGTGTGTGTGTGTGTGTGTGTGTGTCCTTTCAGTTTAAATCTACTGGCATCTGTGAGCAGACATCGACTCCCTCTGTTACAGCGTAACAAGGCGTGAAGAGAAATAATACTTTATAAACCTCTAAAGCTCAGGAACAAACATCAGTGCATCCCAGGAAGTCAGTGATTATACAAAAAAAAAATCCCACATTTGTTTTAATCAAAGTTGAAAAATGATGATAATCATCCTTTATGAGTCGATAAGGTTATTTTTGTCTCCTCCTGATCAGAAATCAACACGTTTGAGACGGTTTGTTAATACTTTCACAGAGGTTTAGCACTGGACTGATCATTGGGATCACTTTTAGAATCGCTCCAAACTGACAAGAAATCACTGTCAGATACAAGAGCTGTTTGTTTTAATGCTATTTTTCAAATATTGGTGGATGTGTTGGGTTTTTTTTTCCTTTTTTAATAAGAATTTTATATTTTGATAGCACTTTGAGATGACTATTGTTGTAATTTGCGCTATATAAATAAAGTTGAATTTAATTTTGATGCTCCATATTACATGTGTGCCAACACTGTCTAACACTTTAAACCAAAATCAATATATATACATATTTTTTATGTGTTTTCTAAAACAACAGCACAAGTATGTTTTTCAATATAGGTGGAAAAACTGATCATGATGTCGACCGATATTACATTGCTTTCAATGAATTTTTATGACATAACACACAAGCTGAAAATTAGTACAGTATACGTAACAATCATGTGATACCATAGCAGTCCAACCTCCTTCCAGGTCTGACCATTGTTAGTAGGTTTGTACCTTTTCCACAAAAATAAAGTAATACACAAAAAGAAATAAATAAAAAAAACATCTTTAGAAACAACTGAGTTAATGGGTGTTGTATAGGGCGACGTACATGAGACGAGGTTGTTAAATACTGTCATCGTTTGGTTTTTTACAAGTTTGCAGTTTATTAGAGCAGAAACAGGATGACATCACTACTAAATTGTATTACCGGTTCATCTTTCCTTCTCTGTAACTAAAATATTAGTGTTAATTTGATTTTTTTTTGCAAAGACCAATAAAGTAAACAAGTGATTGTTATTCTATACACACAAACCTGCAACGTTTTTCATGTTACATAGTATTTTTTTACTTTCTGTCAGTCAGCTCTATGTCAGATCTGAGATCAACTTTTTTTTTTTTAATCTGGAGTACAATTCTCTTCTCTGATCCGCTCCAGACTTTACTCGGACGTTCACGGGAGACGAATCCCAGAGCGAGAATCCGTCAGTGTGAACGTACCACGATGGCCAACAGGTCAAATTCCACTTTTTCCTCACTTGTTGTTATATATCTACTTTATATTTGTGACGTTGAATTTCAATGCCATCAACTTTTTTGAAGACAACCCAAGTTGGAAGTGTGTAAGCAGTTTTTACTGAAATACGTCGTTTAATTTTGGCAAAAAAAAAATAAAAAAATTAACTTTACAATGACTTTCGTCCTAGAAATCCTAATTTTGAAAACATCTACGTCAAAAAGTTTCAGCTCCCATATAAAATATTAGCAAAAAAACAAAACTTGAAACTTGTACAAACACAAATTAAAGCAATAGTTTGATGATTGATACAGTTTCAAATACTTTATTTCAAGGAATGCGCACAACTATTTATTAATGGACCTGTTTGAACGTCTCCATAACATAATTTTCTTTATTACAAAATGTAACGTATTATTTTTGTTTTGTTGTAAATAAAAGATGTATTTATTTTTATATAAAATACTACTTTTTAACGTAATAGGAGACATTACTTTATCATTAATTTTTATAAAGTTTTATTATCTCATTTTATTTATTATTTCTACGACTTACACTGTGAAAAATGCGTTTCCATGGCTGATGGAGGAGATTTAATGAGGGCGTGTGCTGTAATTTCACAGCTGTAACGTAGCATCATATTAGCCTTTCTGATCAATGCCTAATGCGCGCTCACAGACGACTGCTGAGCAACGTTAACAGGCAGTAAGCTACGTCTGATTCAAGACAAGCGGAAAAATAAAAGTGCTTCCTTTGATGAAAGCAGAGTTTACTTTGATAAATGTGACACAAGTGGAGGGACGAGGAGTTTTTCTCTGTTTACTGTGGATTTAAAATGACACTAAAAAAAGATTCTAAAAAAGACATTTACATAATAAACTTTGTTTTCATCCTCCTGTTGTCATCCACAAGTTAAAAACCATGAAAAACAAGTGAAATGAAGTCATGATCCTGAAGCTATCGTGACTGTGACGTGAAGGCGTGTCTACAGCCACAAAGCCACGGACGCACAGCAAAGTAAAGAAAGAGAAATATTTTCGGACGTTAATGCACGGATGTGAGTGATCCTGAGCATGAGTTGCAGACAAACATTCAGCTTGAAGGATTCATTCAGAATCATCTGTTTTTATCGTCTTTCAGTAAACAAGAGGTTTACATCGATATTTTTAACTTTTCCTGGTTATTGCTGTCATTTTGACTGAAAAAGCTGCTAAATGATCTAAAAATCAGGCTGAATGTTTCACTCCAATAGAAAACAATGGGATGTTTACAGGCAGTGGGGCCGTGTGACATCATCAGGCACCCGGTGAGTGCTCTAAATAATCAGAAAAGGTTAAAGATGTCAATGTAAGCCTCTTTTGTTTACTGAAAGAGAGTGAAAACAGTCGTGACCTGAAAAGAGCTGTGACCACAGGGGGCGACAGTTCCAACTCTGTGATTTTGTAAGAGACAATGAAGCAGAGAAGAAGAGCTCTCCTAGGGGACCTTTATTCTTCCTTAAACAGGGCAGTGGCAGAAGTTAGTGAGTAATCACAGACTGTTGAAGACACAAACCCTGAGGTTAGAAGTCCTGTCAGTGATTACACGCTAACTTCAGCCACCAGAGCGTGTCAGCGCACTGTTTAAGGGAGAGTAAAAGTCCGTTAGGAGAGCTCTTCTTCTCTGCTTCATTGTCTACTATAAAAGTGCAGAGTTGGAACTGTCGCCCCCTGATTTTTTAGAGCAACCAAAAGCAGCACAAAATGACATTTTTACTGAAAATCACATGATTTAAAGATGGAGGAACACAGGCTCTAAAACTGTAAAGTAGTCCAATTATTAAATGTTAATAAAATGAATATGGTGCATAATAATGTGTTTTGTTAGACATAGATCTAATAAGTACATTTTAAAGATTTCAGGCCACATTTGTAAAAAGGATCCTTTTAAGTCTGTTTCCACACAAAGTCTCGTTCTGTATTTTGTTTTTATGTTTGAAAATCTACTTTTACAGAAGTACGTGGTAGAAAAAGGACATCAAAGTTGTGCATATGTGCATTTTTTTTGATGAGATTGTTTCACTATCACCACTAGAGGGCAGTTTAACATGTGTCATTTGTGGCAGTGCATGGAGGCTCCTGACTACTGCTCGGTTTATATTATAGTTTCAAATGTTGTCACGCTGTTAATTTTTATTCCCCCATGACAATTTGTGTTCCTCTTGGAACCTTGGCTTCAAACCATCCAATTTAGCCAGTAGGAGAAAGACTGAAACAACATAAATTATTAAACGGTGTAGTCTACACGGTGTAGTCTAAGCAACATACTAGGAAAATATAAATAAATATTATTTACACACTTTAATACACAAAAGGATTAAAAATAGAATTGAACACACAGTGTAGAATTACACAGAACAATGAGGATGTGAAACAGCATCAATGCTTAGCTACACTTAACCTTCTTTTTTTAACTCATTTTAAAGGTTTCTGTGATATTTCCTTACTTTTGTGTCTGGATGTTTGATGTCGGAGCTTCACAGAGGGTGTTAGACTTCACAAAGCTGAGCCTCTGATACCCCAGGGATCAATACTCCCCTGCCGGTCAATTCATTAAAGCTGCAGTGATTAATTAAGTTGTCCGAACCATCGGAAGCTAGAAACGACAGAGGGTGTTAAAAAGGGGACGAGAGGAGGAGGAGGAGAAAAAAGAGGCGACTTGGCCTGAAATGTGACGCTGGGCTGTGATATGCACTTTGGAGCTTTTCATCTGTCCTCAGAGCTGAGACTTCATTAGAGGATGAGGAGGAAGCTGTGAAACAGGGAGAGATGCTAATCCTGACAGGTTAGTCATTAAGAAGCCCTGAGAGAGGAGGAAGAGGAAGAGGAAGAGGAGGAGCAGAGCAGAGTGCACATTTGGATTGTGATCCACTAAATGTAAACCAACAGTTTGTTTTCAGCATTTCCAAAATTAGCTTCTTCTCATTTTCATCAGACGCTTTTATTTCTCAAACAAATGTATAACTTAATAATTATGGTTACCAGTTAATGTAGGTCACACTATTTTCCCCCACACATTTCATAGTATTTACAGGTTTTAAAATCTAAAATTACATCTTTCATTTCTTTAGATTAGGGCTGAGCGATAAGGACCAAAATGACTCAAAATGACGATACACGATATAGATCTCCATCATTTGAATTCAAATAAAGTCTGACCAGAAAGACAAATCTGAGCTAAATTTGCCCCATAGACGCAGATATATTAACAAACAGCTGCACAACATGTGTCACTTTTGGCTTTTTTCTCATCTAAGGGACAGCACGTGTGAGTGAGTTCTATAGTGTGGCATGTTTAGGAGAAGGTCTGGGTTAGGATGCACTCAGAAATCCATCTAACTGTGTTTTTAATGCTGTTCTGAGGCGTAGCGAAAGCAGCTAAAACTAGTATTTTAAAACATAATAAGCTTTATATACAGTATATATATATATATATATACACACAGTATATATATATATATATATACAGTATATATATATATACATATATATATATATATATACTGTATATATAAGTATAGGCAATGTAATTTTCTATATTGCCCAGCCCTACTGTAGATAAGCTTTTTCAGATAATTCTAATTATTTTTTAGTAGATCATAGTGGTGGTAGTAGGGGTGAAGTAGGTCATGAATCTGACGATACGATACAATTCACTTGTCATGATTCAATATATATCGCAATATATCCCAATACTAAGCAAAACAATATATATCGCAATATTTACAATTACAAAAAGTACAAAATGGTAAAAAAAAATTAAAATAAAATTTCAAACTTGCAAAAACAACTAAATGGTAACTAACTGTAATTCAAGTGTAAACATCATAAACAAGTGGTATGTTTATCAAACTGTTGGTAGTGGGTCGTCTTCTGATCGAGAGGTTGGGGGTTCGATCCCAGTACCTGACTATGTGTCGAAGTGTCCTTGGGCAAGACACTGAACCCTAAGTTGCTCCCAGTGGTCGACCAGCTCCTTGCATGTCAGTCCTGTCCCACTGGTGTGTGAATGTGTGAGTGAATGGGTGAATGAGCTGATATGTAAAGCGCTTTGAGACTGTTACAGTGTGGTGATAAAGCGCTATATAAAATCAAGTCCATTTACCATTTTTCAAATGAATTTAATCTTTGCTTCTGCGACAGATTCTGATTCTGGTAAGTTCTTAAAACATTTAAATAAATGAAAAAAGTAACCACATACATCTATAAAAGTGCCCAGTATGTTTTATGAAAATAAAGTACATTCAACTTCCAGCTAAAATGCATTGAGGAGTGAAGTAGTTTATGTGCTATGCATACGTTAGCAAAATTAAATGAAATTTGCCTGAAAAAATTGATTAAAAAAAACTATTTGGACATTTTTTTTTTGTATCGATGCGATAACCGTGCAGTGAAATATCGTGATAAATTGTCAAATCGATTCTTTCTTACACCCTTAGTAGGTAGTGATTATATTCTCTCCAAATAATAACGCAAATATAAATAAAATGCGTGTTTTTGTTGAAAAGAGTCAGAGGTGGTTCAATAATTCCAAACTTATTAAAGGATCTGCTTCACTATGATCATTTCTTTTTTCTCGTTGACCACACGAACAAACAGTCTCTAGATCTAATAAACCTGAGATTTTAAAATCAATTATTGAGCAAAAATCTTGATTAAAAAACACATAAAAATGAGACAGTCAGTTTTTTACTGATGCTAAATGTTTCCATAGTTGGTACTCTATTTAAACCTAGATCTATGACAGAAACAGATTACAATTCAACATGTAGAGCTTTTGAATCTGTTCAACGCTAAATGATCAGTAATGAGTCCTACCTGGCTTTTCCATTCATATTCCAGCATGCTGACTCCCTCTACCCTCCATTCTTCTTCTTCTTCTATGGAACAGATGCAGCACAGGTGTGTTACTGCCCCCACAGGTCAGTTCACCACAAACACTTTATAGGGATTGATTTTATTTCTTTTTGTCTAAGGATGTGATGATAATCCGTGTTCCCGTCGTTCGTTGGTTATTCCGTTTTAAAACCAAATTAAAATAACAAATAAACAATGTGATTATTTTGTTTTACTGACTTAAAACCAAAACAAAAAAAAACAAAAAACTTGACAAGCAGCATTTTTTAGTTGTTTGTTTTTTTTTAAACTAAAGTCCGCTGCACCTGTTCATTTTAATTTTTTCATTGATAGTAAGTTCATATTTCATTTATTTATTTTCTTTATTATTATTATTATTATCATTATTATTATTATTATTATTTATTATTATTCATTTTTTATTTTTAGCACTATTATTAATGTTATTGTTATCATTATTATTATTACTATTTTTATAAATATTTTTTTATTATTCTACTGTTGCTGTTTTTGCACCATCCCCCAAAACAAATTCCTTACATTCCTTGTATTGATTCAGATTGTAATTCTGATTACATTTCCTAATAATAACAAACACTGATTTCCTCTTTGTTCTGACTTGTTGAATTAAGTTCATAAGTTATCGATGTGAAACCAGGCTTCGCTCAAGTCAAATCCACTGGTTAAGTTCTTACAAAATCACACGTCAACTCGTGCCCGTTTTACATGAGAACAAAGGTGTGACAGCCAATGCTAACACATTAGCATAAAGTTGAAGGGATTTAAATTACAGGGTCTTTGAAGCTTTCTCACATAAATTGGGCAAAATTACAAGTAGCGCGGGTGGCTGTCGCAGACGCCGCTGTCGACATAATTACAGTGTGCTGCGTTCGCTGGCAAGAAAAGAAGCTCTGATGAATCAGCCTTGATTGCCAGTATTTAGCACTATTATCCTGATTGCATACATTCAGCGCCTGTGACAGTTCAGGCACTTTTCACAGCCTCGGCTTCATTCCGAGCCCCTCACATCAGGTTTATTGCTTGTTTCGCAGAGATCATTGTCCGTTTTGTTGGCAAATAACACGCCTGACAGGAACTATAAAGAGTTTAAATGTTCCACTGCAGGCGTCAAAGTCAGAGCAGTGCATTTTCCATCAATAGTGGTTTGATTAGTGAGGCTTTCATGGGATCTGATTGGAGAATGAAATGAAAGGGTGCTACATTCGCTGAATGATTGGGCCATTCATCTAAGCAAAAAACAATAGCTGCAGGTGAGACTGTACGCAGTAATCACAAACACACATTTCCCTCAAAGAGATGAATAAAGAAAAGCTGCAAAAACATATTGTTGCACCACATCAAAAAATATTGCCTCATTTTGCCTTTAAAGGGATCCTCCATGTTTTTACAAATCTGGCCTAAAATCTTTAAAATGTAATTATTAAAAGATCAATGTTTAAAAAAAAACATTATTATGCACCTTATTTGTTTTATTAACTTTTAAAAATGAGACTACTTTACAGTTTTAGAGCCTGTGTTCCTCCATCTTTCAATCATGTGATTGATGATGTCACACGGCCCCACTGCCTGTAAACATCCCATTGTTTTCTATTGGAGTGAAACATTCAGCCTGATTTTTAGATAATTTAGCAACTTTTTACATCATTTATCAGCAACATCATTGTGTCCTAGTTTTCAATATCAGTTCAATTCACTTTCAAAAGAATCTTGATTTTTTTTTTTTTTTTTTTGTGGGAAATTCAGTGGAATTTTGTGGAATTGTTTTGTGAAACAATGTGGTATAAACAAATGAAAACAACAAGCCCATAAAAAGTTTCATTAAATTGGGGAATTTGAGATATCTACAACTGGATTATTTGGTAATTTACACAATAATTCATGTTTTCTCTGTCATTTCTTTGCTGGGATGAATTGGATGTTCTAAACGGCCAGATTTGGTGAGTGCTCTAAATAATCAGAAAAGGTTCAAGATGTCAATGTAAGCCTCTTTTGTTTACCGAAAACAAGTAGTTGTTTACTGAAAACAGTTGTGACCTGAAAAGAGCTGTGACCACAGGGGGCGACAGTTCCAACTCTGTGATTTTGTAAGAGACAATGAAGCAGAGAAGAAGAGCTCTCCAATGGGACCTTTATTCTCCCTTAAACAGGGCGGCAGCAGAAGTTAGTGAGTAATCACAGACTGTTGAAGACACAAACCCTGAGGTTAGAAGTCCTGTCAGTGATTACACGCTAACTTCAGCCACCAGAGCGTGTCAGCGCACTGTTTAAGGGACAGTAAAAGTCCGTTAGGAGAGCTCTTCTTCTCTGCTTGTCTACTACAAAAGTGCAGAGTTGGAACTGTCGCCCCATGATTTTTTAGAGCAACCAAAAGCAGCACAAATTGACATTTTTACTGAAAATCACATGATTCAAAGATGGAGGAACACAGGCTCTAAAACTGTAAAGTAGTCCAATTTTTAAAAGTTAATAATACAAATATGGTGCAATATAGGGCATTTTGTTAGACATAAATCTACTAATAAGTACATTTAAAAGATTTTATTTGTAAAAACAGAGGAGGATATCTTTCAAACTTGTCAGATGGGCATTAGTTCTTATTTTTATGCAGAAAAAGTGATGCTTCACATCCTTGGACTGTGTAATGATATCATGCAGAGTAAGTATGAAGTCGAGGAGCAGGATAAAAACCTAATCCAGCCTGTGGAATCCAGTATCCCCCTCCATTGTGGCCCTGGGGTCCCATTTTATATAATCACTATTTCACAAATAGGACTATTTTGTTGCGTTGTGTAGAAATAGCTCCTCCAATGACGGCTGCACAATGTGAGCGGATGGAGCTTTAAATAATAAAAGCACATGGGCTTCCATGAATAGAGTATTATGAGGATGTGAATGAAAGCATTTTTCTGCTCTCGCTGCCTTTTGCCTTTGCTGCTCCAAAATCCACTTTCAGCTCCTCCCATCCCCCCTCCCCCTCCCACCCCAGGAAATACAAAGGCACAGATGGAGAGAGGCTAGAAAGTTGAAACATCCCATCACCAGGAATTTACACAGAAAGTTAAAGACTATCAGCCTGGACCAGTTACACAAACACTAATTCAATAAAATGAAGGTTAACGTGTCATTTTAGCTGCTGCGCAGTAGTAGACGGGGGCCAGGCAATTTTAGGCCAAACAAGACAGCGTTTTAAACACTTTGCAGTTTGTTGAGCAGCTGTTGGGGATGATGGTATTGATATAAACAACATTCTGATGTAGGTGTTCTTGTTGTCCAGGTGGGTGGGGCCAGGTGGAGTGTGTGTGAGATTGCATCATCAGTAGATCTGTTGGCTCTGTATGCAAACTGATGAGGGTCCGGGGGGGGGGTGATGATTGTCCTGATGTGTTGCATGACCAGCTTTTCAAAGCACTTCATTATGGTTGGTGTCAGTGCGATGGGATGACCACATCCGGATGGTTGCCATGGCGGTGCGCACAGTCGCAGCAGCCTCTCTCAGTTCTTGTTTGAATGCTTGTTTAAACTGTAGATTTGAGATTTGTATCTATAATCTATCTATCTATCTATCTATCCATCTATATATTTATATCAATCTATTTATGTATATATCTATCTGTAGCAATCTATTTATGTATCTATACATCTATATCTATAATCTATCTATAGTACATAACTATATTATCTAAATACCTATATATTTATCTATATCTATGTATTTATATATAATCTATCTATCTATATCTATCTATATCTATTTATGTATCTCTCTGTCTACATCTACTGTATAATCTATATCATCCTCTATCTATAATCTATATCAGCGATTCTCACCTGTGGGTCGGGACCCAAAAGTGGGTCGCGAACCTTTATGAGTGAGTCGCGAACAGCTGATATTAATAAATAATAAATACTAAGTCTCTCATGTTGGACTTGTCTTTTATTTTGAAAGAAACTCTTCTTTTGACAGACATGCCGTGAAGTGCGTGTTGCACAAAATATAAAGATTTATGTTTAAAAAAAAAGAGAATATGTGTTTTCAACAGCTAGTTTTGAAAAATGTGGGTCGCGATTTAATGGCCTTGGAAAAATGTGGGTCCCAGGGTGAGACCAGTTGAGAACCCCTGATCTATGTATCTATATTTCTATCTGATTGTTTCTTTGTGTCCATCAAAGCAGTTCTTTCTTGTTTTTTGTCTGTATTTTATCATAAATGTGTTTCTACAAAGTTGGAGGATAAGTGACGTGTAGATGTGTGTGTGTGTGTGTGTCAAACACACCCACACACACACACACACACACACGTGTTGACGCTCTGACAGCGTCTACAGCCCGTCGTGGCCTCTTCTTGTCAGACCCTGTATCTTTACCTCTGACACATCTCAGCTGAAAATGCCAAAGTGTTTATTCATGTGCTGCGTCTGAGCTGCTCTTTGAATAACTTTCACACCAGGTTTATACTGTATATGAAAACACACAGTGTGTGTATGGGAGCTGTCAGCCTGCACGGCCCAATACACACACACACACACACACACACTGTCTCATACATTCATGAGTTTGAAGAAGAAAAAATGTGTTTACCAGTTTTATGAGCAGCGTTCTTAATACACACTGTAGGTGGTTCAATGTGTTTTAAAAGTTCTTAAACTTCTGACCTCGTACGATGAAGAGAAATGACTGTGAACGTTTGAAGTGTGATGAGTTACAGAGAAAACTTGAATCTGTGAGTTCACATGAGGTTTGTGCATCATCTTATAAAAGCACATATTTAAATACGTATTAAAAGATACAGAAAAGTGCACGAAATTGTCACGAAAATAACAGAAACATAAAACGACACACACACAAAAAAAAAACACAAAATGACAACAGAAATGCACAAAATTTACCAAAAAACAAACAAAACCAGTCAAAATACACAAAAATAACAGGCATTTACAAAACCACAACAAAAATGCACAAAATGACAAAAAAAAAAAAACATACACATACACAAAAGGATAACAAAAATATAAATATGGCAAAAGAAACTGCATAAGATGACTAAAAATGTACAAAAACAACAGAAAGATTTCTAAAAATTGACACACGAGAGGATTCCAAACCACAAATACACAAAATGTATACCAAAAACAAACAAAACACCAAAAACAATCTTAAAAAACATACAAAATGATAAATAAAAAAAACACACACAAAAGACAGCTAAAAAATTAGGAATATTACTCCAGAAACACAAGATGATGATAAAAAGACACAAAAAGAACAAATATACAAAAAACAACACAACAATCCACAAAAGGAGAATATAAATACACAATATGGCAATACATTGTGCAAAACTGCAACAAAAATACACAAAATGACTCAAAAAACATACAAGAGAATTCCAAACCATAAATAAAACTGCAAACCAAAAAACAACAGTATACAATATGACAGAACAAAATATGAAAAATGACACAAAACGACAAGAAAAATACATACAATTCATTAAAAAAAAAAAAAAGCCAAAACAACAAACGCACACAAAATGAGAGAAAGTGATCTCAATGCTATGCTAACTGTGTCTGAAACGTAGAATATAAAGTGTTTTATTGTGATTTGTGACCTACAATCTGAGTGAATGTAATTCCTTGAATATAAAGCATGGCTGAGTCTTTGTTTCACCTTCCAAATGTTGTCTGTCCTTCAGCGTTAATCCCTCGTCCTTTCCTCTTCCTCATCCTCCTCCTCTTCCTCAGTTCAACATTTGTTCAGCTAATAAAGCAAACCATTCCAGCCCCAGACACACTTTTTCCTCTTGATTTATCGCTCACCATGACGGCTCTCCAAATTAGAATGTTTATTTATGGCCATCAATATTTAATTGCGTTTACTCTAATCTTGCGTTAGTGGCTTCACAAGTCTCTGCATGGCTGTTTTAATATTAAAATAATTGGAGCTGAGATACTGTAAAGAGGCTCGGACTAATTGTTCAGGTAGCGTCTGACGCTCTGGCATGCAGATGGCACACACACAGTGTGTGTGTGTGTGTGTGTGTGTGTGTGTGTGTGTGTGTGTGTGTGTGTGTGTGTGTGTGTGTGTGTGTGTGTGTGTGTGTGTGTGTGTGTGTCAGAGGGGTTGGTTGATGAGAACACAAACAGGAGTTGTTCAGTAAGTGTGTGCATTGGGCTGTAGCCTCAGCAGAAACAAGCTTTTCCCTCGTGACACAAACTTTGAAAATAGAAAACACGGACAAACTAAAAGCATTTCCTGTTTACTTTCATTCTCAACAATTCAGCAGGAAACAATTCTTATTTATCACATTATACCTGTGAAAGGATTCCACTTTGTTTGGTTGGTTGTTATGACATAGTTTTATTCTATTTCCATATATGGAATAATGAAAATCTGGTGTTTTGTTGAGCTGTATGCTGACGATACACCGCTATTCAAATAATCGTTAAGTTAGTTAGTAACCTATGTGTGATGATTTTTAATGTTAAATATCTGAGATGGGCGACTTTAATCACAGCAGGGACACAAACGTGTGTTTTTAAAATGTAGCTGTTCTGAAAATGGCTGGCAGCCAATGATTTAAATTTAGTGCAAAAATAAGAGCAACAAACACCCTAAACGTTACTTTAGAGCAGTGGTTCCCAAACTTTTCACAGTCTCGTATCCCTTCAGACATTTAACCTGAAGCCATGTACCCCCTACTCCATAATAACGTAATGTCATATTCAATGTAGCAGTGAATAATACCTATCTCGTTGAGCAATAATATTTATTAATAATAGCTAGAATGTTTGCATTTGCTGAAGAAAAGTCAAGTGAGGATGCAGGTGCTGGCCCGCGTCACACTGCATTAGCTCGCATTGGCAATAGCTAGCATTAGTATTAGCCTAGCAATAGCAATAACCTAGTAATAGCATTAACCTAGCATCAACATTAACATTAGCACAGCAATAGCATTAGCCTAGCATTAGCATTAACATTAACCTAGCATTGATACTGACCTAATATTAGCTTTAAGCTAGCATTATCAATCGCATTAGCCTAGCATTAACATTGACCTAGTATTAGCTCTAACCTAGCATTAGCATAGCAATAGCAATAACCTAGCAATAGCATTAACATAGCAATAGCATTAGCCTAGCATTAACAATGACCTAGCATTAGCATAGCGATAGCAATAACCTAGCAATAGCATTAACATAACAATAGCATTAACTTAGCATTAACAGTGACCTAGCATTAGCTTTAACCTAGCAATAGCAATAACTTAACAATAACATTAACATAGCAATAGCATTAGCATTAGCCTAGCATTGACATTGACCTAGCATTAGCTTTAACCTAGCATTAGCCTAGCAATAGCATTAACCTAGCACTAGCAATAACCTAGCATTAGCCTAGCATTAACATTCACCTAGAATTAGCTTTAACCTAGCATTAGTATTAACCTAGCGATAGCATTAGCCTAGCATTTGGGCATTAATCTAGCATTAACATTAGCTGCTCTATTTATATTCTAGTTTCCAATGTTTTCCTTCATGTACCTCTATTTGCGTACCCCTGGGGGAACCCGCACCCCACTTTGGGAACCTAGGCTTTAGAGGAACTGTGTCTCAGTCGTGGCTAAATCTCCCACAATCCTTCAGTTTAGTGATCTTAGAAAGTTTAAGTTGTGACTTCTTTAAACGTGAGTGTGAAAGGTGTGTAAACGTAAACGTGCTGCTGTGAGGAGTTGATTTAAATAACACTTTCATTAAAGGACCCCCCCCCCCCCCCCCCCACACCCCCCCACCCACTGAGCCGCGGGGCTCAAAGCTACAGCAGCCACTGAATGAATTTGGGTTTTTTAAAATGAGCCTCACACTCCAAAGCGATGGAAATCTCAGACGTAGAAATTGGAAAAGTCAGCACAACAAATGCATCAGCAGCAGATTTTTTCCTCCAGACAAACATGTAAAATATTGATTCTCCTTCAAAAACACATCCATAGATTAGTTTTCACGTTTGGATTTTTGTGCAGCGGCGTGTGTGTGTGTGTGTGTGTGTGTGTGTGTGCGTGTGCGTGTGTGTGTGTGTGTGTGTGTGTGCGTGTGTGCGTGCGTGCGTGCGTGCGTGCGTGTGTGCGTGTGTGTGTGTGTGTGTGTGTGTGTCTCAGGATCTATTGTAATTGTAATCGCGTCATTGATAATTACAATTATGGCATAGTTATAATTGTAATTTGAAAAAATATGTTATTGTAATTTAATTGTAATTGAGTTTAAATAATTGACTTTGTAATTGCCATGAAAATTCAATAAATAAATATAAACTGGGGAACCATGTTACAGTTCTATATGTACAGTTGTGTGTGTGTGTGTGTGTGTGTGTGTGTGTGTGTGTGTGTGTGTGTGTATTTTCTCTGAGATGACGCTCATTATTCACGCTAACGTCTCACAAACACACGGAGACGAGGATCCAAAATGTGCTGTTATTGTTGCAGTAAAGTGAAGAACTGGGTCTGATTGTTGCACAGAAAACACACAGAGATGATGGATGGATGATGGATGATGGATGATGGATGATGGATGATGGATGATGGATGGATGATAAGTGCAATCATCCTTCTGTGATGTGCTGCATCCACTGTTAAAATGACTGATTGTATAAATTCATATTGTGTCTTTATTTCTTTATTTAACACATTTTAAATCTCAGAAACAAACATTAAAAAAAAAAACAATTGAACATTTAAAAACAACACGAGAGAAAAAGAAAAAGCAGCTCATTTTTTCTATTTTTCTTCTTCTTTTCTGTTTTTTAAAGTCATTTTGTGTTTTTTTGTAGTCATGTCGCTTTTTTTTTGGTTATTTTGTGTATTTTTTTATGTTGTTTATGTTCTGAGAGTTATTTTTGCACATTTTTGGGGTCATTTTGTGTGTTTCAGAGTCATTTTGCATCTTTCTCTCATTTTGTGATTGTTTTGTTAGAGTCAAATGCATTTATGGTCATTTTAAGTGTTTTTAAAGTTATTTTGTGTATTTTTTTGGTTGTTCTGTGTATTTTTGTTGTAGTTTGTGTTTTTTTAGGGACAATTTTGTCATTTATTCATTTAGTATTTTTCTCTCATTTGTGTTAGTTTTGTGTGTAATTGGAGCTTTTTGGTCATTTTGTGTATTTTTGTTGTTGTTTCATATGTTATGAGCTAATTCGTGCATTTTTTTGGTGTAGTTTTGTGTGTTTTTAGAGTCATTTTGCATTTTATCACAATTTTGTGTATGTTTTGTTCATCATATACATTTTACGGTAATTAAAGTGTTTTTAAAGTCATTTTGTGTGGTTTTTTTTGACTGTTTTTTGGTAATTCTGTATTTTTGTGGTAGTTTTGTATTTCACGAGTTATTTTGTGCATTTTTTGTGGGTCAGTTTTGTGGCTCATATGTTTTTTATGTTGTTTTGTATGTTATGATTTATTTTGTGGTAGTTTTGTGTTTTAGGAGTCGTTTTATCTATTTTATGATGTCATTTTGTTTATTTTTCTGGTCTTATCCAGTTTCCACCAGTAGCAGGATTACGCTACGAAAAATGACCAAAAAACATCAGGAGATCAGGATCAATATATTGATTCTGGATCAGTTTCAAAAATAGAATAATCCCAATCCCTCATCATTGGCAAAATTAAAAAAAAAAAAAATGAATCTTTATAAAATTTGACTCAGTTATGTCAGGTTGGGTTATAATGATCAATAACTGATCATATCTGAAAAAAAGGAGATTTTGTGTTTGGCTAAGGTTTTATTTAAAGTCATTTAATGTGTTTTTGGATTCATTTTATTCATTTTTCTTGTCGTTTTGTGATTTTGTTTGATTTTTTTTCAATAATCGTGAGTTTTTCTTTGGCTGTTTTTATGAGACATTTTGTGTGATTATTTTGTGGGGGCCACAAAAAACTAAACCTGGGGCCACCAGTCGCCCATGTCTGGATTTGAGGAACGTGTGTGTGCGTGTGTGTGTGTGTGTGTGTGTGTGTGTGTGTGTGTGTGTGTGTGTGTGTGTGTGTGTGTGTGTGTGTGTGTGTGTGTGTGTGTGTGTGTGTGTGTGTGTGTGTGTGTGTATGTGTGTGTGTGTAAGGGGGCGCTAAGGGAACTGACTGCTTGAAATTAGACGCTGCAACGGCTGAAGAATTTTATTAAGTGTCTTTATATCTGTGGACTTTAAGCTGCTGCGATCAACGTAATCCTGGTCCAAACAACAGATAATGAATCTATTGTTTCAGAGCTGGGCTGATGGAGGGAAACATGATGTCTGTGTCACACAAACTATGGGATTTAGATTAAGAGAGGTTTGTTTTAATGGGTTTGAAGTAATACCACAACGGTAATGAAAATGTGCTCCAGGCCTGCCACCATTGTGTGTGTGTGTGTGTGTGTGTGTGTGTGTGTGTGTGTGTGTGTGTGTGGATTGAAGGATAAACTGATCTTAACACTTTGTTTCAGCTCATGTGAATGTTTTGTGTCTCAGTTCATATGTTTATTTTTAGAAACTCTTTACGTTAGTGTGTGTGCGTGTGTGTGTGTGCGTGTGTGTGTGCGTGTGTCCGTGTGCGTGTGTGCGTGTGCGTGTGCGTGTGTGTGTGTGCGTGTGCGTGTGCGTGTGTGTGTGTGTGTGTGTGTGTGTGTGTGTGTGTGTGTGTGCGTGTGCGTGTGTGCGTGTGCGTGTGCGTGTGTGCGTGTGTGTGTGTGTGTGTGTGTTTTTACAGACACACATCTGCACACACACACACACACACGCCTGATTGTATCAAACAAACCACGCAGAGCACAAAGTCTGCTTATCTGCGTTTGTGCTTCAACTTTCATTTACATTTTCCTTTTTCTCCAATTTGTTCAAAGCCTCTCGTATCAGGAGAGAAAAAACAAACACTTGAAATAAAACTCTTTAATGTTCTGCTGCTCGCTGTGTCTCACGCTTTCTAATGGCCTTGGTAACACTTTTGATCATATTCAGCTCAACAAATGCTAATAATCCTCTAAACGGGCCTTGTTTTCTTTTCATGTGCACAGAGCTTATGTTTTTGCATCGCAGCGTTTCTACGACTCTTTATTAATGAAATAAAAATCCTGCTTTAGTTCATTGTCGAGTAAAGCTGCAGGAGAATTAGTGACGGAGGAGAAAATCCAATAACACCTTGGTTTCACTGAAGAAACATCCGGAATAAGTGGAAAAAAACACTTTATTTTAAATGAAAGAATGAATGAGAAAAATGTGGAAAGTTAAAAAAAAAAACAGTTAAAGTTTCATTTATTCACACAACTTTTTTTTAAGGAAATTTACTTTGAAATTTGATCTGATGTCCTGACGTGTTTCCACTACTAACTGTCAGTCTTCCTCAGATCACAGGGACGAGCTACAATAGCCTCGTGTAAAATGAAAATAAAATAAATAGAATAAAATAAAGAGGAACATTTATACTATAAATTAAAACACATTCTCACACACAGTTATAGGACAAAAAAAAGGGATTTTTTATGAATTTCTAGAGCGTGTCACCCAAGAATCAATGCATACTGTATATGTGACTAATCATTAGTCATGTGAACAGTCTATGTTCATAGCTCTAGGATGATCTAATTACAGGAGCTGAGACATATGTAAAGTTATTTTACTAAAGGCCCACAGAGTGTCTGTAATGTCCAGCAGATAGTTTTATATATTGTGAGAGAGAAGGAGCTGTATTATTGTATATATACATTATTATTATTTATGAAATATTGGGTTAACCCTTATAAAAACACCCCCCCCCCCCCCCCCCCCCCCCCCCCCCACTGAATTGACCAATAATTGGTAAAAAATAAAATCTTCATTTTCTGAGACCAAAGTGTGTGAAACATTTGTTTAAATGACCCAACGATAAACAAAGCAGGATATTATGACAACACACACATCCATTATTTGTTCAAT